>NC_092266.1:1960289-2030755 GCF_036320965.1 Panulirus ornatus
GTCATTTACAATAATCACAGACGATGATTATAGCCTCGCCCATTTATCATCTCTTCGCTGTGAACGAAATCATAGGCAACTCTGATTGCACCTACATCTATCAGTTTACCTATTTATTCAACCTTCTATCTCTTTGTCTATCGTCCTTCATCGAAGGTTTTCTGTAAATAAATGTAAATATCAGCCATTAATATGTCCTGAGATCAATGTCGAAGCAGCGAACAAAAGAAATCAAGTTTGGATTGAAATACTTAGCCCCGTTTTTGCACCTTCCCTCATCATTTGTCTACCATTCATTCTCCTTAAGGATCTACGAACTAACTGCAGAGTTGTATTACAAATATATGAAACATATCACCAACTCACTGTTTTGTGAATATTTCTTGCTATATTACATCTGTCACTTTCTAACTGCAATCATCCAATGATAATCTTTCTATATTTTTTTGCTGTTTAACTTCTTTCATTACAATAATAAACCAGACCGTGTTTTCGTCGTGTAACATGTAGTTCAAGAAGAAAGTCTAAAATAAGAAAAAATCCAATGGCATAAATTCAATAAAGTGGGAGACCAAATTGGAGGTGGAAGGATGGAGTAAAGAAGATTTTGAGTGGTCGGGGACTGAACATGCAGGAGGGTGAAAGGCGGGAAAGGAATAGAGTGAATTGGATCGAAATGGTATACCGGGGTGGAGGTGCTGTAGGTGGATTGAAATAGGGCATGTGAAGCGTCTGGGGTAAATCATGGAAAGTTCTGTGGGGCCTGGATGTGGAAGGAGACTGTGGTTTCGGGCATTATTACGTGACAGCTAGAGACTGAGTGTGAACGAATGGGGCCTTTGTTGTCTTTTCCTAGCGCTACCTCGCACACATGAGGGAGGAGGGGGATGATATTCCATGTGTGGCGAGGTGGCGATGGGAATGAATAAAGGCAGTGTGAATTGTGTGCATGTGTATATATGTATGTGTCTGTGTGTGTATATATATGTGTACATTGATATTATGGGTATGTATATTTGCGTGTGTGGACGTGTATGTATATACATGTGTATGGGGGTGGGTTGGGCCATTTCTTTCGTCTGTTTCCTTGCGCTACCTAGCAAACGCGGGAGACAGCGACAAAACAAAATGAAAATATAAAAATAAATATTTATATATATATATATATATATATATATATATATATATATATATATATATATATATATATATATATATATATATATATATATATATATATATATATATATATATATATATATATATTATCCCTAGGGATAGGGGAGAAAGAATACTTCCCACGTATTCCCTGCGTGTCGCAGAAGGCGACTAAAAGGGGAGGGAGCGGGGGGCTGGAAATCCTCCCCTCTCAATTTTTTTTTTTTAATTTTCCAAAAGAAAGAACAGAGAAGGGGGCCAGGTGAGGATATTCCCTTAATGGCCCAGTCCTCTGTTCTTAACGCTACCTCGCTAACGCGGGAAATGGCGAATAGTTTGAAAAAAAAAGGAAAAAAAAAAAATATATATATATATATATATATATATATATATATATATATATATATATATATATATATATATATATATATATATATATATATCCCTGGGGATAGGGGATTAAGAATACTTCCCACGTATTCCCTGGGTGTCGTAGAAGGCGACTAAAAGGGGAGGGAGCGGGGGGCTGGAAATCCTCCCCTCTCGTTTTTTTTTTTAATTTTCCAAAAGAAGGAACAGAGGGGGCCAGGTGAGGATATTCCAAAAAAGGCCCAGTCCTCTGATCTTAACGCTACCTCGCTAACGCGGGAAATGGCAAATAGTTTAAAAGAAAAGAAAATATATATATATATATATATATATATATATATATATATATATATATATATATATATATATATATATATATATATATATATATATATATATATATATATATGTATATATATATGTATGTATGTGTGTGTGTGTGTGTGCGTGTGTGTGTGTATGAGTGGTTGGGCTATTCTTCATTTGTTTCCTGGCGCTACCTCGCTGATGTGGGAAACAGCAATTAAGTATAATAATATATATATATATATATATATATATATATATATATATATATATATATATATATATATATATATATATATTTTTTTTTTTTTTTTGCTTTGTCGCTGTCTCCCGCGTTTGCGAGGTAGCGCAAGGAAACAGACGAAAGAAATGGCCCAACCCACCCCCATACACATGTATATACATACGTCCACACACGCAAATATACATACCTACACAGCTTTCCATGGTTTACCCCAGACGCTTCACATGCCTTGATTCAATCCACTGACAGCACGTCAACCCCGGTATACCACATCGTTCCAATTCACTCTATTCCTTGCCCTCCTTTCACCCTCCTGCATGTTCAGGCCCCGATCACACAAAATCTTTTTCACTCCATCTTTCCACCTCCAATTTGGTCTCCCACTTCTCCTCGTTCCCTCCACCTCCGACACATATATCATCTTGGTCAATCTTTCCTCACTCATTCTCTCCATGTGACCAAACCATTTCAAAACACCCTCTTCTGCTCTCTCAACCACGCTCTTTTTATTTCCACACATCTCTCTTACCCTTACGTTACTTACTCGATCAAACCACCTCACACCACATATTGTCCTCAAACATCTCATTTCCAGCACATCCATCCTCCTGCGCACAACTCTATCCATAGTCCACGCCTCGCAACCATACAACATTGTTGGAACCACTATTCCTTCAAACATACCCATTTTTGCTTTCCGAGATAAAGTTCTCGACTTCCACACATTCTTCAAGGCTCCCAGAATTTTCGCCCCCTCCCCCACCCTATGATCCACTTCCGCTTCCATGTTTCCATCCGCTGCCAGATCCACTTCCAGATATCTAAAACACTTCACTTCCTCCAGTTTTTCTCCATTCAAACTCACCTCCCAATTGACTTGACCCTCAACCCTACTGTACCTAATAACCTTGCTCTTATTCACATTTACTCTTAACTTTCTTCTTTCACACACTTTACCAAACTCAGTCACCAGCTTCTGCAGTTTCTCACATGAATCAGCCACCAGCGTTGTATCATCAGCGAACAACAACTGACTCACTTCCCAAGCTCCCTCATCCCCAACAGACTTCATACTTGCCCCTCTTTCCAAAACTCTTGCATTCACCTCCCTAACAACCCCATCCATAAACAAATTAAACAACCATGGAGAGATCACACACCCCTGCCGCAAACCTACATTCACTGAGAACCAATCACTTTCCTCTCTTCCTACACGTACACATGCCTTACATCCTCGATAAAAACTTTTCACTGCTTCTAACAACTTGCCTCCCACACCAAATATTCTTAATACCTTCCACAGAACATCTCTATCAACTCTATCATATGCCTTCTCCAGATCCATAAATGCTACATACAAATCCATTTGCTTTTCTAAGTATTTCTCACATACATTCTTCAAAGCAAACACCTGATCCACACATCCTCTACCACTTCTGAAACCACACTGCTCTTCCCCAATCTGATGCTCTGTACATGCCTTCACCCTCTCAATCAATACCCTCCCATATAATTTGCCAGGAATACTCAACCAACTTATACCTCTGTAATTTGAGCACTCACTCTTATCCCCTTTGCCTTTGTACAATGGCACTATGCACGCATTCCGCCAATCCTCAGGCACCTCACCATGAGTCATACATACATTAAATAACCTTACCAACCAGTCAACAATACAGTCACCCCCTTTTTTAATAAATTCCACTGCAATACCATCCAAACCTGCTGCCTTGCCGGCTTTCATCTTCCGCAAAGCTTTTACTACCTCTTCTCTGTTTACCAAATCATTTTCCTTAACCCTTGCACTTTGCACACCACCTCGACCAAAACACCCTATATCTGCCACTCTATCATCAAACACATTCAACAAACCTTCAAAATACTCACTCCATCTCCTTCTCACATCACCACTACTTGTTATCACCTCCCCATTTGCGCCCTTCACTGAAGTCCCCATTTGCTCACTTGTCTTACGCACTTTATTTACCTCCTTCTAGAACATCTTTTTATTCTCCCTAAAATTTAATGATACTCTCTCACCCCAACTCTCATTTGCCCTTTTTTTCACCTCTTGCACCTTTCTCTTGACCTTCTGTCTCTTTCTTTTATACGTCTCCCACTCAACTGCATTTTTCCCTGCAAAAATCGTCCAAATGACTCTCTCTTCTCTTTCACTAATACTCTTACTTCTTCATCCCACCACTCACTACCCTTTCTAATCAACCCACCTCCCACTCTTCTCATGCCACAAGCATCTTTTGCGCAATCCATCACTGATTCCCTAAATACATCCCATTCCTCCCCCACTCCCCTTACTTCCATTGTTCTCACCTTTTTCCATTCTGTACTCAGTCTCTCCTGGTACTTCCTCACACAAGTCTCCTTCCCAAGCTCACTTACTCTCACCACCCTCTTCACCCCAACATTCACTCTTCTTTTCTGGAAACCCATACAAATCTTCACCTTAGCCTCCACAAGATAATGATCAGACATCCCTCCAGTTGCACCTCTCAGCACATTAACATCCAAAAGTCTCTCTTTCGCGCGCCTGTCAATTAACACAT
Organism: Panulirus ornatus; assembly: GCF_036320965.1. NCBI lineage: Eukaryota > Metazoa > Arthropoda > Malacostraca > Decapoda > Palinuridae > Panulirus > Panulirus ornatus. The sequence continues at coordinate 1,964,931 of NC_092266.1, forward strand.
AATCCAATAACGCTCTCTGGCCATCTCTCCTACTTACATAAGTATACTTATGTATATCTCGCTTTTTAAACCAGGTATTCCCAATCATCAGTCCTTTTTCCGCACATAAATCTACAAGCTCTTCACCATTTCCATTTACAACACTGAACACCCCATGTATACCAATTATTCCCTCAACTGCCACATTACTCACCTTTGCATTCAAATCACCCAACATTATAACCCGGTCTCGTGCATCAAAACCACTAACACACTCATTCAGCTGCTCCCAAAACACTTGCCTCTCATGATCTTTCTTCTCATGCCCAGGTGCATATGCACCAATAATCACCCATCTCTCTCCATCAACTTTCAGTTTTACCCATATTAATCGAGAATTTACTTTCTTACATTCTATCACATACTTCCACAACTCCTGTTTCAGGAGTACTGCTACTCCTTCCCTTGCTCTTGTCCTCTCACTAACCCCTGACTTTAGTCCCAAGACATTCCCAAACCACTCTTCCCCTTTACCCTTGAGCTTCGTTTCACTCAGAGCCAAAACATCCAGGTTCCTTTCCTCAAACATACTACCTATCTCTCCTTTTTTCACATCTTGGTTACATCCACACACATTTAGGCACCCCAATCTGAGCCTTCGAGGAGGATGAGCACTCCCCGCGTGACTCCTTCTTCTGTTTCCCATTTTAGAAAGTTAAAAAAATACAAGGAGGGGAGGATTTCTGGCCCCCCGCTCCCGTCCCCTCTAGTCGCTTTCTACGACACGCGAGGAATGCGTGGTAAGTATTCTTTCACCCCTATCCCCAGGGATAATATACATATATATATATACACATACACACACATACACACACACACACACATACATATATATACATGTGAAAAATGTAAGAAACAATTTAGAAACTGAAACTTCTAGCTTGAAATGAAATGAAAAAATGAATGTCACATAATGGTTCAACCTCTGGCTATGGAAAAAGGAAATGTTTAATTTATTTACACAAACATCAATAGTAGTTCTCATCAATTTAACCACTGTATCAATAAGCTTCAATGTCTAAGCTACATTTTTTCCAATTTCACTATTTTCTTGTCAAAGCACCATGTATGAAAACCAGGTAAACAAGCCAGCGTGGTGCACGGAGCTCCCCCCAGCTTGGCTGACCCGCTCGGCGCTCTACGATCTCTCGCGCTCTAATGCCGACGACGACGGAGGTGTATATATATACAAACTTATATATATTTCCCTCGGTCTCCTGCCCGTGCCATAGGACGTCCATCACTCGCCCAAGCACCCAGGAGACATGCCGCTCGAGGTCGTGTATATATATATATATATATATATATATATATATATATATATATATATATATATATATATATATATATATATATATATAAAGCGGAAGGTGGGGAGATAGAGATGACCTGGAGGAGTTCCACATCCACTGGGATGAAGGGAGGGAGACAGGAGTATAAACGAGGTTACCATAGCATTAGTAGAGGCACCAGATGTGGCCCCTGCACCAACTGACGGTAAGGACAGACAGTACAGGAAGACTGGCTGTGAGGTTACTCTCTGGATGGTGTGTACCACACAAGCATTTGTAAAGAGGAGAAACTTGCCTGTGGAGTGAAATTCCTGGGAATATTCACCAGGGAAAACCCGGAATAAAGAGGATATAGGAGAACACAGAGAGGCCAAAGACCATCACAAAATAAAGCAGAGAAAGGTGAAAGGGAGTGACTATTGTTATATATGAAAGCGGACAGAAGAGTGGCAGCCGAGGAGCCATCATTACGACCACTATATATATATATATATATATATATATATATATATATATATATATATATATATATATATATATATATATATATATTTATACTATTCGCTATTTCCCGTGTTAGCGAGGTAGCGTTGAGAACAGAAGACTGAGCCTTTGAGGGGATATCCTCACCTGGCCCCCTTCTCTGTACCTTCTTTTGGAAAATTAAAAACGAGAGGGGAGGATTTCCAGCCCCCCGCTCCCTTCCCTTTTAGTTGCTGTCTCCCGCATTCGCGAGGCAGCACAAGGACACAGATGGAAGAATGGCCCAACCCACCCACATACACATGTGCAGTATATATACATACACGTCCACACATGCACATATACAGACCTATACATTTCAACATATACATATATATATATATATATATATATATATATATATATATATATATATATATATATATATATATATATATATATATATATATATATATATATATATATATATATATATATATATATATATATATGTATATATATATATACACTGACATACACAAATATACACATGTGCATAATTCATACTTGCTGCCTTTATTCATTCCCGTTGCCACCCCACCACACATGAAATGACAACCCCCTCCCCTCGCATGTGAGCGAGGTAGTGCTAAGAAAAGACAACAAAGGCCACATTCGTTCACAATCAGTCTCTAGCTGTCATGTATAATGCACTGAAACAATTGCTCCCTTTCTACATCCAGGCCCCACAAAACTTTCCGTGGTTTACCCCAGATGCTTCACATGCCCTGGTTCAATCCATTTACAGCACATCAACCCCAGTATACTATATCGTTCCAATTCACTCTACTCCTTGAACACCTTTCATCCTCCTGCAAGTTCAGGCCCCAATCGCTCAAAATCTTTTTCACTTCATCTTTCCACCTCCAATTTGGTCTCCCACTTCTCGTTCCCTCCACCTCTAACACATATCCCCTTTGTCAATCTTTCCTCGCTCATTCTCTCCATGTGACCAAATAATTTCAAAACACCCTCTTCTGCTCTCTCAACCACACTCTTTTTATTACAACACATCTCTCTTACCCTTTCATTACTTACTCGATCAAACCACCTCACATCACATATTGTCCTCAAACATCTCATTTCCAACACATTCACCCTCCTCCGCACAACTCTATCTATAGCCCACGCCTCGCAACTATATAACATTGTTGGAACCACTATTCCTTCAAACATACCCATTTTTGCTTTCCGATATAATGTTCTCGCCTTCCACACATTTTTCAACACTCCCAGAACTTTCACCCCCTCCCCCACCCCGTGACTCACTTCCGCTTCCATGGTTCCATCCACTGCCAAATCCACTCCCAGATATCTAAAACACTTCACTTCCTCCAGTTTTTCTCCATTCAAACTTACCTCCCAACTGACTTGTCCCTCAACCTTACCGTACTTAATAACCTTGCTCTTATTCGTATTTACCCTCAGCTTTCTTCTTTCACATACTTTACCAAACTGAGTCACCAGTTTCGGAAGTTTCTCACACAAATCAGCCATCAGCGCTGTATCGTCAGCGAACAACAACTGACTCACTTCCCAAGTTCTCTCATCCACAACAGACTGCATACTTGCCCCTCTCTCCAAAACTCTTGCATTCACCTCCCTAACAACCCCATCCATAAACATATTAACGGTGGAGACATCATGCACCCCTGAAGCAAACTGACATTCACTGAGAACCAATCACTTTCCTCTCTTCCTACTCGTACACATGCCTTACATCCTCGATAAAAACTTTTCACTGCTTCTAGCAACTTTCCTCCCACACCATATATTCTTGATACCTTCCACATAGCATCTCTATCAACTCTATTATATGCCTTCTCCAGATCCATAAATGCTACATACAAATCCATTTGCTTTCCTAAGTATTTCTCACATACATTCTTCAAAGCAAACACCTGATCCACACATCCTCAACCACTTCTAAAACCACACTACTCTTCTCCAATCTGATGCTCTGTACATGCTTTCACCCTCTCAATCAATACACATGCCTTACATCCTCGATAAAAACTTTTCACTGCTTCTAGCAACTTTCCTCCCACACCATATATTCTTGATACCTTCCACATAGCATCTCTATCAACTCTATTATATGCCTTCTCCAGATCCATAAATGCTACATACAAATCCATTTGCTTTCCTAAGTATTTCTCACATACATTCTTCAAAGCAAACACCTGATCCACACATCCTCAACCACTTCTAAAACCATACTACTCTTCTCCAATCTGATGCTCTGTACATGCTTTCACCCTCTCAATCAATACCCTCCCATAGAATTTCCCAGGAATACTTAACAAACTTATACCTCTGTAATTTGAACACTCATCTTTATCCCCTTTTGCCTTTGTACAATGGCACTACGCATGCATTCCGCCAATCCTAAGGCACCTCACCATGAGTCATACATATATTAAATATCCTTACCAACCAGTCAACAACACAGTCACCCCTTTTTTGATAAATTCCACTGCAATACCATCCAAACCCGCTGCCTTTCCGGCTTTCATCTTCCGCAAAGCTTTCACTATCTATTCTCTGTTTACCAAATCATTTTCCCTAACCCTCTCACTTTACACCCCACCTCAACCATAACACTCTGCATCTGCCACTCTATCAACTAACTCATTCAACAAAACTTGAAAATACTCACTCCATCTCCTTCTCACATCACCACTACTTCTTATCGCCTCCCCATTAGCCACCTTCACCGATGTTCCCATTTGTCTCTTGTCTTATGCACTTTATTTACCTCCTTCCAGAACATCTTTTTATTCTCCCTAGAATTTAATGATACTCTCTCACCCCAACTCTCATTTGCCCTCTTTTATATATATATATATATATATATATATATATATATATATATATATATATATATATATATATATATATATATATATATTTTTTTTTTTTTTTTTTTTATACTTTGTCGCTGTCTCCTGCGTTTGCGAGGTAGCGCAAGGAAACAGACGAAAGAAATGGCCCAACACACCCCCATACACATGTATATACATACACGTCCACACACGCAAATATACATACCTATACATCTCAATGTACACATATATATACACACACAGACACATAGATATATACCCATGCACACAATTCACACTGTCTGCCTTTATTCATTCCCATCGCCACCTCGCCACACATGGAATACCATCCCCCTCTCCCCTCATGTGTGCGAGGTAGCACTAGGAAAAGACAACAAAGGCCCCATTCGTTCACACTCAGTCTCTAGCTGTCATGCAATAATGCCCGAAACCACAGCTCCCTTTCCACATCCAGGCCCCACACAACTTTCCATGGTTTACCCCAGACGCTTCATTTGCCCTGATTCAATCCACTGACAGCACGTCAACCCCGGTATACCACATCGTTTCAATTCACTCTATTCCTTGCCCGCCTTTCACCATCCTGCATGTTCAGGCCCCAATCACACAAAATCTTTTTCACTCCATCTTTCCACCTCCAATTTGGTCTCCCACTTCTCGTTCCCTCCACCTCCGACGCATATATCCTCTTGGTCAATCTTTCCTCACTCATTCTCTCTATGTGCCCAAACCATTTCAAAACACCCTCTTCTGCTCTCTCAACCACGCTCCATTTATTTCCACACATCTCTCTTACCCTTACATTACTTACTCGATCAAACCACCTCACATCACATATTGTCCTCAAACATCTCATTTCCAGCACATCCACCCTCCTGCGCACAACTCTATCCATAGCCCACGCCTCGCAACCATACAACATTGTTGGAACCACTATTACTTCAAACATACCCATTTTTGCTTTCCACGATAATGTTCTCGACTTCCACACATTCTTCAAGGCTCCCAGGATTTTCGCCCCCTCCCCCACCCTATGATTCACTTCCGCTTCCATTGTTCCATCCGCTGCCAGATCCACTCCCAGATATCTAAAACACTTTACTTCCTACAGTTTTTCTCCATTCATACTTACCTCCCAATTGACTTGATCCTCAACCCTACTGTACCTAATAACCTTGCTCTTATTCACATTTACTCTTAACTTTCTTCTTTCACACACTTTACCAAACTCAGTCACCAGCTTCTGCAGTTTCTCACATGAATCAGCCACCAGCGCTGTATCATCAGCGAACAACAACTGACTCACTTCCCAAGCTCTCTCATCCACAACAGACTTCATACTTGCCCCTCTTTCCAAAACTCTTGCATTCACCTCCCTAACAACCCCATCCATAAACAAATCAAACAACCATGGAGACATCACACACCCCTGCCGCAAACCTACATTCACTGAAAACCAATCACTCTCCTCTCTTCCTACACGTACACATGCCTTACATCCTCGATAAAAACTTTTCGCTGCTTCTAACAACTTTCCTCCCACACCATATATTCTTAATACCTTCCACAGAGCATCTCTATCAACTCTAAAGATGTTCTGGAAGGAGGTAAATAAAGTGCGTAAGACAAGGGAGCAAATGGGAACTTCAGTGAAGGGCGAAAATGGGGAGGTGATAACAAGTAGTGGTGATGTGAGAAGGAGATGCAGTGAGTATTTTGACGGTTTGTTGAATGTGTTTGATGATACAGTGGCAGATATAGGGTGTTTTGATCGAGGAGGTGTGCAAAGTGAGAGGGTTAGGGAAAATGATTTGGTAAACAGAGAAGAGGTAGTAAAAGCTTTGCGGAAGATGAAAGCCGGCAAGGCAGCAGGTTTGGATGGTATTGCAGTGGAATTTATTAAAAAAGGGGGTGACTGTATTGTTGACTGGTTGGTAAGGTTATTTAATGTATGTATGATTCATGGTGAGGTGCCTGAGGATTGGCGGAATGCTTGCATAGTGCCATTGTACAAAGGCAAAGGGATAAGAGTGAGTGCTCAAATTACAGGTGTATAAGTTTGTTGAGTATTCCTGGTAAATTATATGGGAGGGTATTGATTGAGAGGGTGAAGGCATGTACAGAGCATCAGATTGGGGAAGAGCAGTGTGGTTTCAGAAGTGGTCGAGGATGTGTGGATCAGGTTGGGGCAAATCAAGTTGTCAAGCAATGGTTTATGGCACAATGCTAAATCATCCAAGGAGAGATGTGCAATCAATGAGGAATAAATATTTTATTATAGAAAGTTTATGTTATCAGCAAGGACTATAGTTTTTTGCGACCCTTTTGTATAATTAAAAGAGAATGGTATTACGTTCACAAGGCTGTAAATATTGGAGTCAGTGAATGGTATGTGGATAATGACCACTTCGAGGATCACGTCAACCGTTAGTAAGGAGTAATAACTGGCCACGTGATGCAGAGGGAGAGCTGGGGTGCAACCGAATTACGTCATTGCTTGTTTAATGATACGTGTGAGGTCCGAGAATGGCGTGACAACTTGGTTTACCAGATTATTAACATCTTCCAAAAAGCCAGTGAAATAATGTGCATGACAAGTGATCTGGGTATATAAACTATCAACATATATGGAAATAGTCACTATAGCATGTATAGTATTAACAGACTTTGACAGTAGTTCTACCTGTTGTGTCAAGTTATTAACAGTTAACATTATGTCATTCAAATATTTAGAATGTTGTTATAAGATCTTAACCTCAGCCTTAATATACCTGTTGTTAAGAAGTTGTTGAAATTGTAACGATTTGATCTGATTCCTAACTGAATTAAGTTCTTCCTGAGTAGCAATACCAAACAAATATGATTGGAGGGAACCTACAACATTAAGCAGACCTCTCTTGCTTCTCCGTTGCTTTTTCGTGTTCATCCTGGCATTAGTATTTACTGGAGATTCAATGTCTTGTATTATGTCATACAGAATCACACAGGTACTATTCAGTTTCCAGGTCCACTGGTTTAACAAAGTTGGAGGAGGAGCAACACTAGTGTTTCTGATCGTTACACTGGTGTAAAACTTGAGTAGGGTAGACCGTAAGCGAGGTACGGCCTCCATTAGTTTTACTAAATTATCGTAAGTGTAGGGTAGACCCTCCAGGCCCAACTTAACTGAGACTGTGTCCCTCACGAGGCGGACCCCGAGGGGAGTCGTGAGAAGGGCGCCTGGTACTGCCATGGTGTCATATACAGGAAGACACCATAAGGACATGAGAAGGAAGAACCTGGAAAATGATCAACTTAACAACTTCTTAAAGGCGAGGTCTTAATGATGTGTGTGTGGTGGTGATGTGAGGGTGGTGGTGATGTCAGGGTGGTGGTGATGTCAGGGTGGTGGTGATGTGAGTGTGGTGGTGATGTGAGGGTGGTGGTGATGTGAGGGTGGTGGTGATGTGAGGGTGGTGGTGATGTGAGGGTAGTGGTGATGTGAGGGTGGTGGTGATGTGAGGGTGGTGGTGATGTCAGGGTGGTGGTGATGTGAGGGTGGTGGTGATGTGAGGGTGGTGGTGATGTGTGTGTGGTGGTGATGTGAGGGTGGTGGTGATGTGAGCGTGGTGGTGATGTGAGGGTGGTGGTGATGTGAGGGTGGTGGTGATGTGAGGGTGGTGGTGATGTGAGGGTGGTGGTGATGTGAGGGTGGTGGTGATGTGAGGGTGGTGGTGATGTGAGGGTGGTGGTGATGTGAGGGTGGTGGTGATGTGAGGGTGGTGGTGATGTGAGAGTGGTGGTGATGTGAGGGTGGTGGTGATGTGAGGGTGGTGGTGATGTGAGAGTGGTGGTGATGTGAGGGTGGTGGTGATGTGAGGGTGGTGGTGATGTGAGGGTGGTGGTGATGTGAGGGTGGTGGTGATGTGAGGGTGGTGGTGATGTGAGGGTGGTGGTGATGTGAGGGTGGTGGTGATGTGAGGGTGGTGGTGATGTGAGGGTGGTGGTGATGTGAGGGTGGTGGTGATGTGAGGGTGGTGGTGATGTGAGGGTGGTGGTGATGTGAGGGTGGTGGTGATGTGAGGGTGGTGGTGATGTGAGGGTGGTGGTGATGTGAGGGTGGTGTTGATGTGAGGGTGGTGGTGATGTGAGGGTGGTGGTGATGTGAGGGTGGTGTGGTTGTGAGGGTGGTGGTGATGTGAGGGTGGTGGTGATGTGAGGGTGGTGGTGATGTGAGGGTGGTGTTGATGTGAGGGTGGTGGTGATGTGAGGGTGGTGGTGATGTGAGGGTGGTGGTGATGTGAGGGTGGTGTTGATGTGAGGGTGGTGGTGATGTGAGGGTGGTGGTGATGTGAGGGTGGTGGTGATGTGAGGGTGGTGTGATGTGAGGGTGGTGGTGATGTGAGGGTGGTGGTGATGTGAGGGTGGTGGTGATGTGAGGGTGGTGGTGATGTGAGGGTGGTGGTGATGTGAGGGTGGTGGTGATGTGAGGGTGGTGGTGATGTGAGGGTGGTGGTGATGTGAGGGTGGTGGTGATGTGAGGGTGGTGGTGATGTGAGGGTGGTGGTGATGTGAGGGTGGTGGTGATGTGAGGGTGGTGGTGATGTGAGGGTGGTGGTGATGTGAGGGTGGTGGTGATGTGAGGGTGGTGGTGATGTGAGGGTGGTGGTGATGTGAGGGTGGTGGTGATGTGAGGGTGGTGGTGATGTGAGGGTGGTGGTGATGTGAGGGTGGTGGTGATGTGAGGGTGGTGGTGATGTGAGGGTGGTGGTGATGTGAGGGTGGTGGTGATGTGAGGGTGGTGGTGATGTGAGGGTGGTGGTGATGTGAGGGTGGTGGTGATGTGAGGGTGGTGGTGATGTGAGGGTGGTGGTGATGTGAGGGTGGTGGTGATGTGAGGGTGGTGGTGATGTGAGGGTGGTGGTGATGTGAGGGTGGTGGTGATGTGAGGGTGGTGTTGATGTGAGGGTGGTGGTGATGTGAGGGTGGTGGTGATGTGAGGGTGGTGGTGATGTGAGGGTGGTGTTGATGTGAGGGTGGTGGTGATGTGAGGGTGGTGGTGATGTGAGGGTGGTGTTGATGTGAGGGTGGTGGTGATGTGAGGGTGGTGGTGATGTGAGGGTGGTGGTGATGTGAGGGTGGTGGTGATGTGAGGGTGGTGGTGATGTGAGGGTGGTGGTGATGTGAGGTGGTGGTGATGTGAGGGTGGTGGTGATGTGAGGGTGGTGTTGATGTGAGGGTGGTGGTGATGTGAGGGTGGTGGTGATGTGAGGGTGGTGGTGATGTGAGGGTGGTGGTGATGTGAGGGTGGTGGTGATGTGAGGGTGGTGGTGATGTGAGGGTGGTGGTGATGTGAGGGTGGTGTTGATGTGAGGGTGGTGGTGATGTGAGGGTGGTGGTGATGTGAGGTGGTGGTGATGTGAGGGTGGTGGTGATGTGAGGGTGGTGGTGATGTGAGGGTGGTGGTGATGTGAGGGTGGTGGTGATGTGAGGGTGGTGGTGATGTGAGGGTGGTGTTGATGTGAGGGTGGTGGTGATGTGAGGGTGGTGGTGATGTGAGGGTGGTGTTGATGTGAGGGTGGTGGTGATGTGAGGGTGGTGGTGATGTGAGGGTGGTGGTGATGTGAGGGTGGTGGTGATGTGAGGGTGGTGGTGATGTGAGGGTGGTGGTGATGTGAGGGTGGTGGTGATGTGAGGGTGGTGGTGATGTGAGGGTGGTGGTGATGTGAGGGTGGTGTGATGTGAGGGTGGTGGTGATGTGAGGGTGGTGGTGATGTGAGGGTGGTGGTGATGTGAGGGTGGTGGTGATGTGAGGGTGGTGGTGATGTGAGGGTGGTGGTGATGTGAGGGTGGTGGTGATGTGAGGGTGGTGGTGATGTGAGGGTGGTGGTGATGTGAGGGTGGTGGTGATGTGAGGGTGGTGGTGATGTGAGGGTGGTGGTGATGTGAGGGTGGTGTTGATGTGAGGGTGGTGGTGATGTGAGGGTGGTGGTGATGTGAGGGTGGTGGTGATGTGAGGGTGGTGGTGATGTGAGGGTGGTGGTGATGTGAGGGTGGTGGTGATGTGAGGGTGGTGGTGATGTGAGGGTGGTGGTGATGTGAGGGTGGTGGTGATGTGAGGGTGGTGGTGATGTGAGGGTGGTGGTGATGTGAGGGTGGTGGTGATGTGAGGGTGGTGGTGATGTGAGGGTGGTGGTGATGTGAGGGTGGTGGTGATGTGAGGGTGGTGGTGATGTGAGGGTGGTGGTGATGTGAGGGTGGTGGTGATGTGAGGGTGGTGGTGATGTGAGGGTGGTGGTGATGTGAGGGTGGTGGTGATGTGAGGGTGGTGTTGATGTGAGGGTGGTGTTGATGTGAGGGTGGTGGTGATGTGAGGGTGGTGGTGATGTGAGGGTGGTGGTGATGTGAGGGTGGTGGTGATGTGAGGGTGGTGGTGATGTGAGGGTGGTGTTGATGTGAGGGTGGTGGTGATGTGAGGGTGGTGGTGATGTGAGGGTGGTGGTGATGTGAGGGTGGTGGTGATGTGAGGGTGGTGTTGATGTGAGGGTGGTGGTGATGTGAGGGTGGTGGTGATGTGAGGGTGGTGGTGATGTGAGGGTGGTGGTGATGTGAGGGTGGTGGTGATGTGAGGGTGGTGGTGATGTGAGGGTGGTGGTGATGTGAGGGTGGTGGTGATGTGAGGGTGGTGTTGATGTGAGGGTGGTGGTGATGTGAGGGTGGTGGTGATGTGAGGGTGGTGGTGATGTGAGGGTGGTGGTGATGTGAGGGTGGTGGTGATGTGAGGGTGGTGGTGATGTGAGGGTGGTGGTGATGTGAGGGTGGTGGTGATGTGAGGGTGGTGGTGATGTGAGGGTGGTGGTGATGTGAGGGTGGTGTTGATGTGAGGGTGGTGGTGATGTGAGGGTGGTGGTGATGTGAGGGTGGTGTTGATGTGAGGGTGGTGTTGATGTGAGGGTGGTGGTGATGTGAGGGTGGTGTTGATGTGAGGGTGGTGGTGATGTGAGGGTGGTGGTGATGTGAGTGTGGTGTTTATGTGAGAGTGGTGGTGATGTGAGGGTGGTGGTGATGTGAGTGTGGTGTTGATGTGAGAGTGGTGGTGATGTGAGGGTGGTGGTGATGTGAGGGTGGTGGTGATGTGAGGGTGGTGGTGATGTGAGGGTGGTGGTGATGTGAGGGTGGTGGTGATGTGAGGGTGGTGGTGATGTGAGGGTGGTGGTGATGTGAGGGTGGTGGTGATGTGAGGGTGGTGGTGATGTGAGGGTGGTGGTGATGTGAGGGTGGTGGTGATGTGAGGGTGGTGGTGATGTGAGGGTGGTGGTGATGTGAGGGTGGTGGTGATGTGAGGGTGGTGGTGATGTGAGGGTGGTGGTGATGTGAGGGTGGTGGTGATGTGAGGGTGGTGGTGATGTGAGGGTGGTGGTGATGTGAGGGTGGTGGTGATGTGAGGGTGGTGGTGATGTGAGGGTGGTGGTGATGTGAGGGTGGTGGTGATGTGAGGGTGGTGGTGATGTGAGGGTGGTGGTGATGTGAGGGTGGTGGTGATGTGAGGGTGGTGGTGTGGGGACAGACTGAACAGTGGTAGAAGGTGGTTGCTTCACATTGTTTGAGGGTTGAGGAGTGTTGTCTGATGTGGGGCTGGGATGATGATGATGATGGTCATGTTCACAATACTGTACAACTTTCAAGTGGTCCTCATGTTCTTCACGAATGTCACTTGTATTTAGATGTCGAACCCTAAACTTATGTCCCTTTAAATGAGCTAAGACTCTATAGGGACCAGAACATTTTGGGTCAAGTTTAGGAATCTCACTTCTATAGTTAAATTCCTGCACCATTACCAAGAGTCCGGGAGCCACGTACCTTTGATGGTTTCGCGGATTTATTAGCCTGGTTCGTGAAGGTTGTAGTGGCTTCACCTAGATTTTCCTTGATCCTTTGATGAATCAATTGAGTCGTGCGATATTTTTCCGTTACAATTCATTTCTGGACCGCTGGACATGAAGGAGGGGACGCTATTATGTCATACGGCAACACTTTATCAAAACCGTGTAAGGCGTGGAAGGGTGTGTCTCCAATTGACTTATGATATCCAGAGTTTAATGAACATTGGACATCAGACAGGTACTCATCCCAGTCATCATGATCAAAATTAATGTTGGTGGGAAGACACTGGAGGATCTTACGGTTCAACCTTTCTGCCAGGCCATTCGAGGCTGGATGATGTGCCATTATATTACATTTACTTATGTTATACAATTTACAGAGTTCTTCTGATAATGAGTTATCAAATTACCCTCCATTATCTGTGACTAAAATCTTCGGCGCTGTCTAAGATATGTTTTTTGAATGAGATAGCGACAGTGGCTGCGTCTTTATTTTCAATTGGGAGTAATTCACAATATCTCGTGAAGGCATCTGTAATTACTAAGATGTATCTGTAGCCTGCCATGGACCTAGGAAAACCTCCTAATATGTCCATATGAACTCTTTCCCATGGGTATGAAGGTAAAGGATATTTCAACACAGTCTGCGGGGTAGTGGGACTTCCCTTATGAGTGTTACAGGTTTGGCACCTCAAAATATGATCTATAATATCTTTATGTATCTTGGCCAAAAATACCTCAAGCGAGTTTGCTTATAGCATCTATCTGCGCCTGTGTGTGCGGCCTGTGGTGAATCATGTGCTAACTTCAAGAAATCCTGTACTAATGCTGTTGGAATGATTGTTTGTTTAACAACACGGCCAGGCACTCCTAATTTGGCGTCCCTGCACAAGACTCCCTCACTGTGCTAAATACAATTCTCTGACTGGAACAACTGTTTTAGCATCCAAGAAAGATCTTATACCCTCTAGGAATTCTATGACAGGACCTCAGACTGGGTCATCACGTTGATGCTGTCTCAACCTCTCTACACCAAAATATACGAGGCTATTATTTACAGTGACTGCACCCACTCTGCGGGAAAGCGCGTCTGCAACTACATTGGATGAGCCAGAAACAAAACGAAAATCTGGGTCAAATGTTTGTGTAGTTAAAAATCATCTTTGAAACTTTCCTGTAGGTTCTTGTCTTTGAAAAATACCTACCAGTGCCCAGTGATCTGTATAAACTGTAATAAGGTAACCATATATGTATTTCTTAAAATGTTTGAGTGCCCAAACAACTGCAAGGCCTTCTAACTCAGTTATTGAGTATTTCGATTCCGTCTTTGAACATGAATGGCTCGCATAGGCTATGGGAAAAAGTCTACCCTTATTCAACTCCTGCATAAGTACAGCTCCAAGACCCTGTTTGCAAGCATCTGTGTGCAAAATGAAGGGTTTCTCAAAGTTGGGAATCGAAGGATAGGCGCCTCGATCAAGTGTTGCTTGAGTAAGTTAAACGCATTGTCTTGCGCTGTAGACCACTGGAATGTAACTCCCTGTTTCAGAAGTGAAGTGAGGGGGTTTGCGATCTTCGCGAAATTAGCGATAAATCTTTAATAATATCCTGCTAAACCGATGAAGGATTTGACCTTGTCTGTTGTGGAAGGGACTGGCCATTCTACAATTGTGTTTACTTTATCTGCATTAGGTTGAATACCGTTTTCATCAACGGTGTGACCTAAGTAATTAATTCTTGTCTGTAGAAAGGAACATTTGGATAACTTGACTTTTAGATTCGCATCCTTAAGTCGTAGAAATACTCTCTCAAGACTTTTGAAATGAGAAGCAATATCTGGAGACATGACAATTATATCAACAAGATAAACCAATACATCTTGGCCCAACATGTGACGACAAATGTTAGTCATTAACCTTGAGAAGGTGATCACCGGTGAGGAATGAAGACCGAAGGCCATGATGCATATGAACTGCCAATGACCATCTGGCGTACTGAACACAGTCAGGGGGCGGCTTTCCTCTGACAAGGGAATCTGCCAAAATCCGCTCAATAAATCCAAAGTTGAAAATACCTTATTGTTACCGAGGCTATGAAGAAGCTCTGATACCACTGGTAATGGGAAACCATCTTTCAAAGTGACCTTGTTGTTGAGTTTTCTAAAATCTATGACTGGTCTAAAAGTTCCGTCCTTTTTCGGAACGATCAGAAGTGGTAAATTCCATGGTGATCGTGATTCCTCTATAACCTTATCTTTCAACATGTCCTGAACAAGTTTGTTTGCTATGTCTCTCTGTGCGCGTGTGTCAACGATAGGCTGGGACGTCAATGGGACGTATGTGTTTTTCTCTAAGTTAATAGTGTGAACATCCAAATGAGTTCTACCGAGTGGTTCTCCTGATAAGGCAATAGTAGACCTATACTGGTTAAGTAAGTCTGTTAACTGGTCAACATGTTTGGTTAATCCTACCTTGGATATCATGTCAGGGGTGATGGTGGGGAGCTGACTCAAGCCGTGCACTGCTGAGTCAGGGGTAGGAGGAGTAGGTGGTGGTGGGTTAATGGAATGTGAGACTAGACGGATGTTAAACTCATGCAACTCCTCGTCTTGAATTCCCGACTTCAAAACGGAGAATTCCACCAGCTTAGTCCCTCTACGGAGACGGACAGTTGTGGGTCCCGTATTGGCAATGTATATGGTGACCTCTCCATCTGGGGTCTCATGAATAGAGGCGTCCATCATGGATAGTCGTGTGACAGTTAGTGATGAAGGTTCAGCAACTACTCTTAGTGCGAGATCACTCTCACTATGTCTGAGTCCATGATCATACATCCATGTTCGAGAAAGTGAGAGAGGAACCTTCGTTAATGTGTTACTATGCAGTCATGTTGGTTTTCAGTTTACCAGGGCAATGATCACGTGGACAAGTAGAAAGGATGCGTATTGTGTACCGTGAAGCAGGGCTCACGTGGGAGCAGATGTATTAATGACTCTGACTGAGTGAGAACTCTTCTCTGACAATGGCAGGAACGTATTATCAACACAAACCACATAATAAATAGGACGGATCTTATGTTGTGCCACACATAGAGTGGCGTCCTAGTAACAAGTTAGCAGGAAAAGTTACACCACGAACAATGTAAGGGGTTACGGTAATGACAGAGTCGCCTATGCGAATGTTCATTTCAATAGTGCCCCTTACGTCGAGATTTTCATTTGAGATACTTTGAAGGGATGATAAAAGTCCGAGCATTGAACAAGTGAGTGCGTCCCATTAATGGTTGAATAAAATCACAATGAATGACATCTGCTTCACCGCCGCTGTCTAGAAAGATTGTGATTGGCTTATCCTGGAAAGAACTCACTAAATTGAAACTTGTAATGTGAGAAAATGGCGAAGAAGGAAAATGTCTTAAGAGTTCCGTATGTGATGGAGTCGTGTCATGAGAGAGAGATTGTCATTGTTGATAATGACATGATGAACCTGTGTTAGGTGACGTCTGTCTAGCTAATGCTCGGCATTCCGCTGAAGTGTGTCTAGCGTTGCTATGATATGAACACCTGCTTGGTGGTGTTGGGCGGGTGAAGGTCAGGCTGTTGTCTGACTGGAGGAAATCATGACTAGGTCGGCAGAATTGTGACGACCGAGGCTGTGATGCCGTGGGTTGTTGACTGCGTTTGTTCTGGTCGAGGCTCACGTGAGAATGAGTCCCATGTGTAAGGACACACATTCGCTTTATGTCCTGGTTGGCCACACCAGAAGAACGTCACTTTATGTGAGTGTTTGTCATCACTGAATCACTTTATTTGACCGTGAGAAGAATGATTGTGTTGACCACTAGAATGTTTCCTCACACTTTGGGAAGCCGACACCCTCCCCAGTGTCTTGGTGTTGGAATATCCACCTTTCTTTTGAGTGTAATTCAACACTCTTGTTACTGACCCACAATGATTGGTCGATGTTCTCATTAAGTAACCGTCGTCTTACGTCTGGAGGTCAGGTCCTTGAGAATGAAGGTTATGTGTAATAAACGCATGAATGTTTGCACATGAGTTTCAGGATTCATCATGGCCGATATGCATGATGAGGATTCATAATCCTGCCTAACTAATCTCATTCTTCCATGTAAGGTACTCCAGTGATCAGGGACTGACGTATCATCCAAGTATGTTGTGTTAAGAGCACGTTAAAGGATGTGAAGTGAACTATCTGAGAATGATTCCTCACAACCTAAATTAAACAACGTTATAAATTCCTCCCAAGATGTACAGTTTCCAATGTCATCTGAGTCATAAACAACCCTAGCGTAATTGTTAGGCTGGTGGAAATCAATGAGATTTTTAGCAGCCGATATAAGCGCTCTGTCTCCTGAATCACCATTATGTTCAACATTGCCCTCTGCATTTCTAATCCACCGATCAGAATTTGACAGCTTACCATCAAATAGCTCGTGTGGTTCCCTAGCTTGTTTTAGTGTGAAGACAGTTTTTGTGAAGGAATTGATTGTCCCGAGTTTTTGTGATGTGGAGGTGGGTGTGGGAGGTGGGTGTGGTAACGTGTGAGAAGGTTTCTGTGGGTCATCTGTGTCACCAGAATCTGTCAAAACGACTTTGTGTGACGTCGCCATTTTAGAAGGCTGGTTCCGTTTATAATAAGAGATTCTAGGTAAACTCCTAAGTACATATGAACCTTTACGATTACCGCGTGGAATTTCTTCGGACATGTAATACAATCTTACATAAAGTGTGTAAGTAATAACCCCCCCAAAATATTCAAAATATAATTAACAATATTGACCTAATACAAAATACATAACATGAATATTATTTGAAAATATTGTAATGAAATAAAGGCAATGAAAAGCTGGCATAACAGTATAACATATGAATACAAGACTCTGTATATGGGAGGTGCACATAATAGTATAACATATCAGTAATGGACTCTATATATGAAAGTAATCATCACTAAAAACAATAGTACCAATGTATGAAAACATAAGAAAGAATATATGCAAGAATAACTGAAAACTTATATTAATTTGCTGAACTACAAAGATGAATAATCATATTACCCAAAATATATAGATGTCTCTATTTATAGACTAAGAACTAGTATCACACAAAAGAAGCATATCTCACAGAGTGAACCATTTTGACACAGTTCTTACCTGAATGGGAGATTCGCTCACGAAGACGTCTTGGGTGTAGCGTAGCGAGGTGGAGACGTGTGCAGAGTAGCGGCTGGCTGAGTGTAGCGAGGTGAAGACGTGTGCAGAGTAGCGGCTGGCTGAGCGTAGCGAGGTGAAGATGTGTGCAGAGTAGCGGCTCGCTGGGTGTAGCGAGGTGAAGATGTGTGCAGAGTAGCGGCTCGCTGGGTGTAGCGAGGTGGAGACGTGTGCAGAGTAGCGGCTGGCTGGGTGTAGTGAGGTGAAGATGTGTGCAGAGTAGCGGCTCGCTGGGTGTAGCGAGGTGAAGATGTGTGCAGAGTAGCGACTCGCTGGGTGTAGCGAGGTGAAGATGTGTGCAGAGTAGCGACTCGCTGGGTGTAGCGCGGTGAAGATGTGTGCAGAGTAGCGACTCGCTAGCAGGAAAGTTGAGTGAGCGACAAGGGCTGGACCACGCGATGCTGACGTCTGGGATGTCACCACGGCTGATGATGACGCGTCTCTGGAGCGGTTGACAAGATGACCTCCACGTTGGTGTTGGCAGGATGGCTGACCTTGCTTGACACGACTGGATGTGATGACAACACTGCACGGCGGTGGCGCTGTCTTGATGCCCTTGCAAGCGACACAGTGTCAGCAATGCAATAAAGACGTATCTTCACTGCATTGAGGTACGGGTGATGGAGAACGTAGCCGGCCGTTGGTTCCGCCCTTAACGTCCACTGGAGCGAGCGCCAAGACTGTGTCAGGTAGGCTTGTATGACTGCTGCCAACGCCAGACGTAGAAATATGAAGCAGATGTGACGGTCGTCTGTGGTCACGTGGGTTCTTACTTCGCAGCCACCATTTGTGAGGTTGAGTTGATAGGAAGGAAATCAGGTCTTCTTCGTCTGTGGTACTCAATGAAGATCAGGCGGCTTTTGTAGATTTATTACAACAAAACGTGTACGTCCATCTGTAGTACTCTGGGCTAAATTCTTATGACACACTACGACACACTCTAGTGAACAGTGTGACGATGCTGGCCAGTGTGTCCCCTCAGGTCACACTGGCAGGGGTTGTATGGGAGTCCGTCATCACCCATTTAACAACGTGTTCAAATAACAGATCAGCTCTTACGTGTTCAAACATCCTGATTAACAGTAGCCCGTGGGAACAGTGAGCCTGTGGGAACATGCATCTAACTCTGTGTAACTCACAGTAAAATGATAATAACAAATATCTAATGAAAAGTTAATGGTAGTGTGCGTGTGTCTTACATGAGGACGTAAAGAATCAGGTACAAACATAATGGTTATTGTGATAAATAATTTGTTTATGATAAATGTGTATTGTGTTGCATTATGATAGTTGTTCAGAACCAAGTTCTTTCAGCCAGAATCCTAGAACATTAAAGATTAAAATAGTTGTGAAAAACACAAACATATACATAAGTAAACTATAGAATATATTTTCTTCTGGGTATCTGAAAAAAAAAGAACAAAGAGCTAGTATTTCATCTTTTAACAAAATATTTACATCTATGTCCCTTTTCTTTCATCATCATTTCTTATGTTCACTTGTAATAAATGCCTCTTATCTAACATAAAAATTCTGTATAGGTATTTGATTAATGTTCTCCAACGTCGCGTTGTATAACTCTTCGTTAGTGAAGTTCATTTCGTGTAATGGATCATGCATTACAAAGTTGTGTCTATCCACACAAGTGTTACACGTCCCAGGTAAAGATATATTCTAGAGATAGTGTATATCTAACATATATATGTGTTTTATAAATATTTATAAAAAGTTTTCCTGAGGGACAATACCTAAGACTTTCGTATTAAAGTTGATCAGTTGTAAGTGATCAAGCATTACAAAGGTATGTCCATTACCACAGGTGCTACTGATCCCAGGTAAAGGTATTTCATCATCTTTGTATTAACCTTTCTAGTTATAGATGTTTCATCCCTGATTCCATCCTCACAATCGATGTATGTGGTTTGTGTTGTCTTTATCCTTAACATATCATTAGTCAGTTGAAGTGGAGAACATGCTTCTGAGCCTAGCCACTCTACTCTGTCTTCCACATGCTATTCAAAAGGTGTTACCGGATTCTGCCTGTAAGTATTTACGCCGGGAGTAACAAGTCACCTCTGGACAGCTTCTTTTATTACTTTTGATGCTTTGAAAAATTTGGGCAACATATTTGGTTTTGTGATATTAATAAGGTTGTTAAAATTCATATATTATACTATTTACTTGTCACTTGATTGAATTAAGTTCGTCAATTTTGATTATTTGTGTCTTGTTGATATTGATATACATTTCCTCTAAAACGTATTTATTTCAATTAATATTGAAAATTTTTAAAGAAAACGTCGAACATTTTTTCATTAATGTTCATCACAGCAAAATAAACAAGTCTATTTTTCAAAGTATAATTATTGGATCGTACTAAAGTTTTGAAGAATATAAACTCATAACTTGTTTAAGACCTTCTAAACCTTGTGCTGATAATAACTACATTACTTTTCTGTAGGGAAAATCTTTTTAATGCGTAAAACCCGGATAAAAAACTTGTAATATAAAATTTGATGGTATTATGTTTACGTTGTTGAAGATATTAATGATTTCTACATGTAAAACATTTATGTTATCTGCAAAATCGAAATCTTTATGTTAGATATGTTAATTCTACCGGTTTCACGTTACATACATTACTGTACCCTGTGCTCCAGAAAAGTTATGAGTTTATTCATATCGTATGAGATAATTAGTTTAAATAAAATATTTCGTATATTTTCAATAGAAAACCTCAAGGAAAATACACTTTTACCATCTGTATTCTATGGTAATCAGTGATAGGTTGTTAGAACAAGTAAATGTGTAATTCATTTCTCGGTGAGTAAATCCTTCGTCCATCACAATATACCGTAAGAGTGTCTAAGGCTCACCCTAGCTGGGGTTTACATTGTTGAACAACGTAATGCTTTTTGGTCGGTTTAGGTTTCTTAATTGTTGACTACAGGGACGAGTTTATAAGGAAGTGAGGAATTTGGGAAGGGTTTATTGATGTGTGCCGGGAGTGTGGTGGTGATGATGAAGGATCAGAGAAAATATATTATGTCGGAGGTCAATAGATCCTGGTGCTCGACCCAGAACCTTGACTAATCGTCTATAAGAAAGTGGTTGTTTATGTTTGGCCAAGTCCCAGCTTGGCAGGGGCTCTGGTCTTATGACACACTGTTATCTGCCTTTATTTGTCACGTTTTTTTCCACCTTAGACTGAACTGATAATAACATTAAGAGTTAGAAATCTATCTAAACACACTATGCCATCATATAGATTCTATGTTTTGAATTTGTAAATGATTCCTAAAATGTACATAAGTCGATGTATCATTACACTTGACATATCTTTCAAGAAATTTATCTCCTCATTTTTGTCAATTCAACGAATTATGGCTCGTGTCAGTGTGTCTGTCCGTCAGTATAGCAAGTCAAGCATTACTCCACCGTACAACAACTACAACATGGCTTGTGTCAGTGTGTCTGTCCCTCAGTATAGCAAGTCAAGTATTACTCCACCGTACAACAACTACAACATGGCTTGTGTCAGTGTGTCTGTCCGTCAGTATAGCAAGTCAAGCATTACTCCACCGTACAACAACTACAACATGGCTTGTGTCAGTGTGTCTGTCCCTCAGTATAGCAAGTCAAGTATTACTCCACCGTACAACAACTACAACATGGCTCGTGTCAGTGTGTCTGTCCGTCAGTATAGCAAGTCAAGCATTACTCCACCGTACAACAACTACAACATGGCTTGTGTCAGTGTGTCTGTCCCTCAGTATAGCAAGTCAAGCATTACTCCACCGTACAACAACTACAACATGGCTTGTGTCAGTGTGTCTGTCCGTCAGTATAGCAAGTCAAGCATTACTCCACCGTACAACAACTACAACATGGCTTGTGTCAGTGTGTCTGTCCCTCAGTATAGCAAGTCAAGCATTACTCCACCGTACAACAACTACAACATGGCTTGTGTCAGTGTGTCTGTCCGTCAGTATAGCAAGTCAAGCATTACTCCACCGTACAACAACTACAACATGGCTTGTGTCAGTGTGTCTGTCCCTCAGTATAGCAAGTCAAGCATTACTCCACCGTACAACAACTACAACATGGCTTGTGTCAGTGTGTCTGTCCGTCAGTATAGCAAGTCAAGCATTACTCCACCGTACAACAACTACAACATGGCTTGTGTCAGTGTGTCTGTCCGTCAGTATAGCAAGTCAAGTATTACTCCACCGTACAACAACTACAACATGGCTCGTGTCAGTGTGTCTGTCCGTCAGTATAGCAAGTCAAGCATTACTCCACGTACAACAACTACAACATGGCTTGTGTCAGTGTGTCTGTCCCTCAGTATAGCAAGTCAAGCATTACTCCACCGTACAACAACTACAAGGTCACAAATGAGGGGACAAATAACATATAGGTTGGGTCACGGAAAATGCCTAATGAGCTGAGGAAAAGGAAGGACATTACATACACTGGCTTTATCACTGAATCACTTTGTGATGGTTGTGAAATATTGGTCATGTGTAGAAGATGGTCCTTGTACATGGATCATGCTATATATTAGTTTCACAATATGTTATAATGGTGTCTTTATGTGGTGAACTGATATGTGATACAATAAATGTGATCTGTCTTGTTCTATAATTCTCTTCAGAAAAATCTTTGAAACTTATATCCGATTTCTCGCACATGCAGTCAAATTGTGTTTACGAGTTTGATAGATTTTCCTGATATTTAATATCTATAAGAGACATTGATTACTAAAAGCAATTTCACGATGGCAAAATCAGCCAACATTATCAACTGGTACGATGACGCAAGACGACTGCAGAAAGATTAACAGCGTATCGTTGTACAGTGTACAATGGCCAGTGATATTCACTGTAGATATACACAAAATGATATACCTTGTGCGCATAGCAGGCAAATTAGAGGATCATCATAAGATTCAGAAATAGAACTATCAAGGAAGGAGAAAGACGTAGGTGTAATTATTAGTCAAGATGTAAAGCCAATACATAAACATCATGAGCAATGTGTACTGCTCCTCCTCCTCTGGCTTTTGATTCTTACTGTCACATTTTAATATATGTGAATAATGGAAGGGCAAGTCACAGATAAGACAAATTCAGTTACTAGTGCATTACTTGCCTTGCCGATGTTGACTTGTCACTCTAGGTGTAACTACTTACAGTTGGAGTCCGGTAACACCATTTCTATGGTATCATTTGAGAAACACAGTAAAGTGGCTGGACTGAAAAACGTGTTCTGCACTTCAACTGACTAATTATATGATGAGGATAAGGAGGAAAAAATCGATTGTGAGGATGGAATCAGGGATGAAACATCTATAACTAGAAAGGTTAAAGATACAAAGATGGTGAAATACCTTTACCTGGGATCAGTAGCACCTGTGGTAATGGACACACCTTTGTAATGCTTGATCACTTACAACTGATCAACTTTAATACGAAAATCTTAAGTACCGTCCAGCAGGGGAACATTATAAAAATATTAACAGATAATATATTTATGTTAGACAGACGCCGTATCTAGGAATTATCTCTACTTGGGACGTGTAACACCTGTGTGGATGGACACAACTTTGTAATGTTTGATCCATTACACGAAATAATGTCAACAACAGAGTTATACAACGCGTTGTTGAAGATCATTCACGAATCATCTATAGTGAATGATCATATTAGGTAGTACATGGCAGTTCTTCGAAGTAAACCAGAAAAATGATGCTGAGAGAAAAGGGACACAATAGGAAATAATTTGTTAAATGTCTAGAAACTTTGATCTTAAAGTAGTCGTCTTGTGTTGGGTCATCTTTTAGACACCAAGAGGAGAACATAGTCTGTGTTTTGTAATCATTAATAAATATATATTCTCAACGCCTTTCATTACTTCTTCCAGACCTTAACGGATTTTGGCTGAACGATCTTGGCCGTGTGACGGCCACAAAATGCAGCACAATGCTCATTTATTACAAAAAAAAGAAATTTATCACAACAGTCGTTGTGTTTTTTACCGGAATCCTTAAGCTTTCAGTAGCATTTTTAAGTACATAACACATTCATCTGCCTCATTTACATGCATATAGATATATCTACAAGTGTATATGTACATGTTTTATATAATTTATCTGAATTTAAAGTTTATCATGATATCCGTGTAGACAAAATACTAATGGATACCACAAGATATGTACAGCTACTAAAAGATTATTCTGAACCTCTACCATGTTATGACGCACTCGACCCTGGCCTCCTGACCTGCCAGGGCAATAATCTGTTATTGATAAAGAATTGATCATATTCTTAGTTGATAACCTAAACCTGCACCAGTGCGGTGGGAATGTCTAATACAGAGAGAGAGAGAGAGAGAGAGAGAGAGAGAGAGAGAGAGAGAGAGAGAGAGAGAGAGAGAGAGAGAGAGAGAGAGAGAGAGAGAGAGAGAGAGAGAGAGAGAGAGAGAGAGAGAGTATGTTAACCGCCACACTCCAGTATTTCTGGAAGCGTCAGTCAGAAGTAAACGTGTTTTCGTCACACAAGACAACGTGATCCCAGAAGCCAGTATCTTTATCACAATATTCAGGTTCATATTGCCTTCTCTTCTACATGTTTAAGTTACTCAGAAGCTGGTGTGTGTGTGTGTGTGTGTGTGTGTGTGTGTGTGTGTGTGTGTGTGTGTGTATGTGTGTGTGTGTGTGTGTGTGTGTGTGTGTGTATGTGTGTGTGTGTGTGTGTGTGTGTGTGTGTGTGTGTGTGTGTGTGTGTGTGTGTGTGTGTGTGTGTATGTGTGTGTGTGTGTGTGGCTGTGTCAGTCCTTGGAGTGAAGTGTGTTTTCGGACAGTGTGAGTGAGGGGCGCATCATCATCATCATCATCAGAGATGAATCATTATGCCAATAATTAGGGCGAGGCTAACCTGACCTCAGGTCTCATCACAACACGGTATTGCGTAGTGGTGGGCTGTGTTTAATATTAGTATACTGAACTGATGGTACTGGTGAGTAATGGGTAAATGGGGGAAATTTCTCTTAACTTAGTGTGAAAATAAAGAATAAACAAACCTACATACCAGACGAGGATAACAATATATACACACAACAAAATTCCCGTAACACAAAGATGAAACAAACCAAAGATGTTGCCCATGTAATATGTGATATAAGAATATCACACAAAAAAAATAAGATACTAAAAGAAAATGCAAGACTAAGATAATACAAGTAAAAAAAAGAGAAAGAGAACTAGAAAATATTGAAGTTCTCATACATAAAAATAACATATAGACTAGGCTGTCCATCCAACAACAGATTAACATATAAGAGGAAATCAAAAGCATAAATTTTACTTCTTACATTATTAGATAAAAGGCAAAAAAAAAAAATATGCAAAATATGAATAAAGTGTATACTTATATGAAATCATGTCGTTAATGACGCCAGTAGAAAAAGCACTAACATTCAAAAATATAATAATCTATGCAAATATAAAGTTAGACATCAAATAATGTTGTAGCAAAACAAGGATGGGATAAATCTAAGACAAATTGATAACAAACAACCACATTTTTCTACAAACTCAACAAAGACAAAGGCGAATTGTTTTTAGATATCAAGAAGTACATACCATATTTCCCCAATACCTACAGTTTTGTAATTAAAGAAAAAAATATTCTTGAGCTGACTTATTAACGAGTCACTTATGCTAATTAATCTTGTTTTCAAGCTCATTATTGTTAGAGTATTTCCCATCATCTCTTATCTGCATAATCACTTCATCAAGATCATTAGGCTTACGTGGACCAATTACAGGTTATGTATGTAAATATGTTGCTTTAATGTTAAAGAATGAAATATGTCCTGGTTGATATGGCATGATTGTTGATGAAACCGTCCAGTTGATTTGGTCCCTAACATTGTGTTTAATGTTACCTATATATGTTATTGTTCATATTTGTCTGAAGTCGTGCGTACAAGACTTTATCCTTGGGAAAAACATGAAAAACAAGTTTTGGATTATTTTCTTTTTTCTTTTTTCAAACTGAAAACTCGCTGTAAAGTTGTCGTCAACAAACAGACAGCTAGACAGCGCAAGGGTAATTAGTACCACCAGCTGTTGACAACTCGCATAATTAAGCATCCATTGCTCACGTGAGAGTACTCCTGCTTTCCTGTCTTTCTTATATAGGCTTTGTATAACTACAAGCACACACACACACACACACACACACACACACACACACCATTATATTTCCACAACAAGCTACATTACACTCTCCACAAGAGGCAATTCTGCCCAGTGTACACCCTCTACCGTAACCTGCCATCATCACTATATTGATGTTTCATCTTCATTACACTAGTGCTTCAACTTCACTATGTTAATGTATCATCTAGGATATCAGATCAATGAGGAAACAAGAGTCGACTATATTTTTCTGTAGCTTCACTATATTTTTGCAAGTGCTGGTCTATGAAAGTTTACTTCGTCAAGTAAATCACTCATCTCACCAGATCGCAGAAATGACTCACGTCCGCGCTGCCCATCGGTACCCTGGCAAGGAATCCTTCCTTGAATTTTTCGAGGCTCACATCCAGCAAACCGGGGCTGTTAAAGATTGTATAAGCCGAACTGAGCTATATTTGCGATACTGTGAATTCTGCGAAGGCTTCGGGTACGAGAAAGCTGCCGTCCTGAACGTCGGGAGAACACTGGGACGGTGGGGCATCAAGGCAGATCGCAGACTTGGAGGACGCAACGGCCGCCACCAGGAGTACGCCTACACCAGAATTGCCTGGTTGTCCGGCAGTGAGGGCCTGGCCCAGGGAGGAAAGCGGTGCCTTCCACAATGCCAAAGGCCTTCCAGGAAGAGATCACGTCTGGATATCGAACCCGTGCACGAGAGAGTAGTGGTGAAGATCCAGACTCGGCATCAAGATGATGATGACCTGTGCGAAGGCGGACCCAGCGAGGAAACTGGTGTAGTTGACACAGGAGCAGCCGCCATCCCCATCAATGTTTCTTTGGCTCCCACCAAACAACGGAGCAAAGTGATGCCTACCACTGAATTGGTGACCTTGATCCCCTACTTCTATGGGGATGAATCAGGCCTGGTGGATCCCGACGTACTCGTACTGGTCGTCGATGAAGACCCTGATGTGTCCGTCGCTGCGACTGGAGGATCAGCAGCACCTGCAGCAGCAGCCGACCCTAAAGCTGAAGCGGCCGTGTTGAAGATTAAAGTCCACACCACCAACATTCATCCCTGAAATTCCTTGAACCTTAAGTTCCCGTCGCTGAGATTGGAGAAGCCGTTCCTCCTCCAGCAGTCGACCCTGTTATACCCGGTCCTCAGAAGACATTTCCTACGGCAAAAGTTTTCATTCAGTTGCACATTATTGACAAACTATTGTACGAATGAAGCGGTTACCATAAAAGATCAAATCGTTAGGAAAACTTCCTAACATTTATGAGTCCCATCCATAGGGATGAAAAAAAAAGTAAGAAAAATACATCCATTCTGTTGGGGGCCATAAACATGGCACAAATGGACCCTAAGTCGAACTGCTGACCTCCTAGTGGTAGGGTCCGGGCAACTTTGAGGGAACATTAACCCTCAAAGGCTAACAGCAGTCGCACAAAAGCAATAAAAATTAATCATTATTAGTCATTTACAATAATCACAGACGATGGTTATAGCCTCGCCCATTTATCATCTCATTCGCTGTGAAGGAAATCATAGGCGACTCTGATTCCACCTACATCTATCAAGTTTACCTATTTATTCAACCATCTATCCATCTGTCTATCGTCCTTGTTTGAAGATTTTCTGTATCATGTAAATCTCAGCCATTGAAATGTCCTGAGATCAATGTCGTAGTGAACAAATGAATTCTAGTTTGGACTGAAAGAGCCCCGTTTTTGCACCTTCCCTCACCATTTGTCCACCGTAAGGATTTACGAATTAACTTCAGAGTCGTATTACAAACATATGAAACATGTCACCAACTCACTGTTTTGCTCATATTTTTTGCTATATTACATCTGTCAGTTTCTAACTGCAATCATCGGATGAATATCTTTATATATTTTGCTGCTGTTTCAGTTCCTTCATAACAATGATAAACCAGACCTTGTTTTCATCATGTCACATGCAGTTCAAGAAGAAAGTCTATAGATGAGAAAAATCCAGTTGCATAAATTCAATTAATTAGATTACACGCAGAATATTAGGCCTTCTTGACCAACACCATTTCAGACGTAATGGTTGCTCGAACATCGGCCGTTGAGATAAAGAAAAACAAAAAAATGTTTAGTAAAACTATATCATTGCAAATCCAATGTATCGTATGTACTGGTATGAAAGATAATATACAGTCTGTATTGATATCAAAGACAATATAGGCAGCAAGTATGAATTTTTCCTTTATAAATGGAAGATCATGATTGCCACGGCGATCTCGACCTGCCGTTTTCTTAATGAAATGTACGTCTCCTGAGAACGAGGCGAGGCCACCAACGCTCACGTCTGGCTCGACCGAGTTTTAGAATATATATATATATATATATATATATATATATATATATATATATATATATATATATATATATATATATATATATATATATATATATATATATATATATATATGTATATATATATATATATATATATATATATATATATATATATATATATATATATATATATATATATATATATATATATATATATCTTTCAAACTATTCGCCATTTCCCGCATTAGCGAGGTAGTGTTAAGAACAGAGGACTGGGCCTTTGAGGGAATACCCTCACCTGGCCCAATTCTCTGTTCCTTCTTTTGGAGAATTAAAAAAAAAACGAGAGGGGAGGATTTCCAGCCCCCCGCTCCCTCCCCTTTTAGTCGCCTTCTACGACACGCAGGGAATACGTGGGAAGTATTCTTTCTCCCCTATCCCCAGGGATAATATATATATATATATATATATATATATATATATATATATATATATATATATATATATATATATATATATATATATATATATATATATATATATATATATATATATATATATATATATATATATATATGAGAAGAGTGGGAGGTGGGCTGTTTAGAAAGGGTAGTGAGTGGTGGGATGAAGAAGTAAGAGTATTAGTGAAAGAGAAGAGAGAGGCATTTGGACGATTTTTGCAGGGAAAAAATGCAATTGAGTGGGAGAAGTATAAAAGAAAGAGACAGGAGGTCAAGAGAAAGGTGCAAGAGGTGAAGAAAAGGGCAAATGAGAGTTGGGGTGAGAGACTATCAGTAAATTTTAGGGAGAATAAAAAGATGTTCTGGAAGGAGGTAAATAGGGTGCGTAAGACAAGGGAGCAAATGGGAACTTCAGTGAAGGGCGTAAATGGGGAGGTGATAACAAGTAGTGGTGATGTGAGAAGGAGATGGAATGAGTATTTTGAAGGTTTGTTGAATGTGTCTGATGACAGAGTGGCAGATATAGGGTGTTTGGGTCGAGGTGGTGTGCAAAGTGAGAGGGTTAGGGAAAATGATTTGGTAAACAGAGAAGAGGTAGTAAAAGCTTTGCGGAAGATGAAAGCCGGCAAGGCAGCAGGTTTGGATGGTATTGCAGTGGAATTTATTAAAAAAGGGGGTGACTGTATTGTTGACTGGTTGGTAAGGTTATTTAATGTATGTATGACTCATGGTGAGGTGCCTGAGGATTGGCGGAATGCGTGCATAGTGCCATTGTACAAAGGCAAAGGGGATAAGAGTGAGTGCTCAAATTACAGAGGTATAAGTTTGTTGAGTATTCCTGGTAAATTATATGGGAGAGTATTGATTGAGAGGGTGAAGGCATGTACAGAGCATCAGATTGGGGAAGAGCAGTGTGGTTTCAGAAGTGGTAGAGGATGTGTGGATCAGGTGTTTGCTTTGAAGAATGTATGTGAGAAATACTTAGAAAAGCAAATGGATTTGTATGTAGCATTTATGGATCTGGAGAAGGCATATGATAGAGTTGATAGAGATGCTCTGTGGAAGGTATTAAGAATATATGGTGTGGGAGGCAAGTTGTTAGAAGCAGTGAAAAGTTTTTATCGAGGATGTAAGGCATGTGTACGTGTAGGAAGAGAGGAAAGTGATTGGTTCTCAGTGAATGTAGGTTTGCGGCAGGGGTGTGTGATGTCTCCATGGTTGTTTAATTTGTTTATGGATGGGGTTGTTAGGGAGGTAAATGCAAGAGTCTTGGAAAGAGGGGCAAGTATGAAGTATGTTGTGGATGAGAGAGCTTGGGAAGTGAGTCAGTTGTTGTTCGCTGATGATACAGCGCTGGTGGCTGATTCATGTGAGAAACTGCAGAAGCTGGTGACGGAGTTTGGTAAAGTGTGTGGAAGAAGAAAGTTAAGAGTAAATGTGAATAAGAGCAAGGTTATTAGGTACAGTAGGGTTGAGGGTCAAGTCAATTGGGAGGTGAGTTTGAATGGAGAAAAACTGGAGGAAGTGAAGTGTTTTAGATATCTGGGAGTGGATCTGTCAGCGGATGGAACCATGGAAGCGGAAGTGGATCATAGGGTGGGGGAGGGGGCGAAAATTTTGGGAGCCTTGAAAAATGTGTGGAAGTCGAGAACATTATCTCGGAAAGCAAAAATGGGTATGTTTGAAGGAATAGTAGTTCCAACAATGTTGTATGGTTGCGAGGCGTGGGCTATGGATAGAGTTGTGCGCAGGAGGATGGATGTGCTGGAAATGAGATGTTTGAGGACAATGTGTGGTGTGAGGTGGTTTGATCGAGTAAGTAACGTAAGGGTAAGAGAGATGTGTGGAAATAAAAAGAGCGTGGTTGAGAGAGCAGAAGAGGGTGTTTTGAAATGGTTTGGGCACGTGGAGAGAATGAGTGAGGAAAGATTGACCAAGAGGATATATGTGTCGGAGGTGGAGGGAACGAGGAGAAGAGGGAGACCAAATTGGAGGTGGAAAGATGGAGTGAAAAGGATTTTGTGTGATCGGGGCCTGAACATGCAGGAGGGTGAAAGGAGGGCAAGGAATAGAGTGAATTGGAGCGATGTGGTATACAGGGGTTGACGTGCTGTCAGTGGATTGAATCAAGGCATGTGAAGCGTCCGGGGTAAACCATGGAAAGCTGTGTAGGTATGTATATTTGCGTGTGTGGACGTGTGTATGTACATGTGTATGGGGGGGGGTTGGGCCATTTCTTTCGTCTGTTTCCTTGCGCTACCTCGCAAACGCGGGCGACAGCGACAAAGTATAAAAAAAAAAAAAAAAAAATATATAAATATATATAAATATATATATATATATATATATATATATATATATATATATATATATATATATATATATATATCTACCTGGGGATAGGGGAGAAAGAATACTTCCCACGCACTCCTCACGTGTCGCAGAAGGCGACTAAAGGAGACGGGAGCGAGGGGCTGGAAACCCTCCCCTCCTTGTATCTTAACATTTTAAAATGGGAAACAGAGAATGAGTCACGCGGGAAGTGCTCATCCTCCTCGAAGGCTCAGACTGAGATGTCTAAATGTCTGTGGATGTAACCAAGATGAGAAAAAAGGAGAGATAGGTAGTATGTTTGAGGAAAGGAACCTGGATGTTTTGACTCTGAATGAAACGAAGCTCAAGGGTAAAGGGGAAGGGTGGTTTGGGAATGTCTTTGGAGTAAAGTCAGGGGGTAGTAAGAGGACAAGAGAAAGGGAAGGAGTAGCACTACTCCTGAAACAGGAGTGGTGGGAGTATGTGATAGAGTGTAAGAAAGTAAACTCTAGATTGATATGGGTAAAACTGAAAGTGGATGGAGAGAGATGAGTGATTATTGGTGCATATGCACCTGGGCGACACCACCACCACAACCACCAACACCACCACCATCACCAACACCACCACCACCACCACCATCACCACCACCACCACCACCACCACCATCACCACCATCACCATCACCACCACCACCACCACCATCACCAACACCACCACCACCACCACCATCACCACCACCACCACCACCACCACCACCATCACCATCACCACCAACACCACCACCATCACCAACACCACCACCACCACCACCACCACCACCATCACCATCACCACCATCACCACCACCATCACCAACACCACCACCACCACCATCACCAACACCACCACCATCACCAACACCCCCAACCACCACCACAAAAAAAGTCAAAACATTTATGAACTTCGCAACCAGGTGCGTGCAGAAGTCTTTTTAACTGGCTCTCCCCTTTCTTCAAGAACCTCATTCGTTCCTTGTTACTTATGTAAACATTCTGTTTAACCTTATATCATAAGAAAACAGAAAGTAGAACCAAGAAAGGTATCCTAAATATATCTTTCTCTTACGCCTCCGAGACTATTTTCATCTTATTATCAAATCTCTTGCACATATCGTGTCCACAGTACTTATTATAACAATCACAACAGATACTAATGACAGAACATGAGGATAAAAGACAAGTGAAAATGATCATAAATGTGAGAGATTCGCTTGGTGCGTTGAACGTAGTGACCCCGTCCAATATATGGTGGTAATGGTCACGCCCGTTCATGCTTCAGATCAAAGACATTGGCCACCCTAAGTGTGGGAGCCAACCTGACTACACGGCTCCCTTTTCTAATGCCCGCAGGAGCAGACCTATGGGGAAAATAAGCATTGTATCAAGAGTGAATGAGAAGACAAGAACTACTTCTCAGAATTGAGGACCTATGAATTTATGGACATTTTGCTGCTATTGTGGGTTGCTTGCCAAGTACACAAACTTTTCTTGTGTTTAAAGTGGGTTTGAGAGCCTCTAGTGATACACACATTCTATTGTACTACTGAAGTATGGGTTGGTACGTCTGTAGTCTTCCTGCTTATCAAATTTAGGTAAATATCTCCTTTTGTCACGTAAAACTGCAGGCTCCCAAACCCCTACACTTTCCATGTTAGTGAAACGTACACTGGAAAGCCCGCAGACATTTATATTACCGCGAAAGGCAGGCAGGCAACTTAAAAAGCTGGCAGACAAGTGATACAGCAGGCAAGCAGGCAAAAGGAAGGTAGACAAATGGGCAGGCAGGCAGGCACGCAGAAAAAAGGCAGGAAGGCAAGCAATCAGGTAGGCAAACGCAGGCAAGCAGGCAATGAAAAAACAGGGAGGCAGGCAATCAAGCAAAAAGGCAGGTAAACATGAAAAAAAGTGACAAAAACGCAGGCAAGCAAACAGGCAAGGAAATAAAAAACAAGCAAGCAGACAATGGCGTCTTAGCAACATCTCTTTTTTGTATATCACTTGACTGTTCTACGTCATCTATCTCGTTCTTGTATCTCCCCTATTTTCTCATCTTGGTTACATCCACACACATTTAGACACCCCAATCTGTGCCTTCGAGGAGGCTGAGCACTCCCCGCGTGACTCCTTCTTCTGTTTCCCCTTTTAGAAAGTTAGAATACAAGGAGGGAAGGGTTTCCAGCCCCCCGCTCCCGTCCCCTTTAGTCGCCTTCTGCGACACGTGAGAAATGCGTGGGAAGTATTCTTTCTCCCCTAATCCCAGGGATAAGAATATATATATATATATATATATATATATATATATATATATATATATATATCATACAAAGCTCCAACAGCCAGGATCGAACCTGGGACCCCTTGTGCAAGAGGCAGGCATGCTAACCGCTAGGCTAAGGGACTGTATAATAGGAAACAACTATTCGAAATACTAAGTACTCGAATACCCTTCGTCTCACAATGGTGAGCAACGGGGTCTATCGATTGTTTCCGAACAGAACAACTATTATACAGTCCCTTAGCCTAGCGGTTAGCATGCCTGCCTCTTGCACAAGGGGTCCCAGGTTCGATCCTGGCTGTTGGAGCTTTGTATGTTCTATGAAAGTGCGCGTTCATATACACTTTATTCGTATTCATATAACTCCGCGTTGCACAGTCAGGTTCGGTAAAACGCTATCAGCTGGCTATGTGTTCTGTTCGGAAACAACCGATAGACCCCGTTGCTCACCATTGTGAGACGAAGGGTATTCGAGTACTTAGTATTTCGAATAGTTGTTTCCTATTATACAGTCCCTTAGCCTAGCGGTTAGCATGCCTGCCTCTTGCACAAGGGGTCCCAGGTTCGATCCTGGCTGTTGGAGCTTTGTATGTTCTATGAAGGTGCGCGTTCATATACACTTTATTCGTATGTATATATATATATATATATATATATATATAAATATAATATAATCAATTTTTGTGAGAACCAAACTGGAAAAACTCTAGTTATATCTATAACAAAACAACGCAATGTATCACGAATAATTTAATTAAATCTCAAGTAATTACAAGTTACTAATTCAAAATGACGGACACTTTATGGCAGTATTGGGTATTCTTAGTTTACGCCATACAAAAGTTAAGAAATTTACTGGCAGCCGATACATCTAATATCAGAGGCACTCTGGTATATAAGAATTAGCTCCTAAATGAATATTCTTAGAGATTTAAATTACAAATATATTTCCTCTAACTTCTTTGGGATGTAAAGTGTAAGATTATCATGATTATAAGTGAACATATACGTACTTAAGTATTTTTGCCAGTATTTCACACACAAAATACCACCCCACAGTTCACTTCACATAGGAACACCAACTTGGTCACAAAGGACCATGGGAAACACATGCAAACCCACATTATCATATATCTATCACTTAGGTAATATTACTGTGACCGACGACGCTTCCTGCTAACTGACCATATTGAAGCCAGGATGACCAGGCCTGAGCCTGAGGCCAGCTGATCCCCCACACTAACCCTCCATCACACATTGCCATAATAGATCACCAAGTCTTGGTTTACTAACCCTCCATCACACATTGCCATAATAGATCACCAAGTCTTGGTTTACTAACCCTCCATCACACATTGCCATAATAGATCACCAAGTCTTGGTTTACTAACCCTCCATCACACATTGCCATAAGAGATCACCAAGTCTTGGTTTACTAACCCTCCATCACACATTGCCATAAGAGATCACCAAGTCTTGGTTTATGTAGTTTTAATCTAATATGAATATCATTGCCTTACACTTTTAATAGAATAATGAATATAAACTCAGACATAAAGTGTTTTCTTATATTTTTTTAAATTCTTTACCTTTAAATAATATCAATTTTCTATAAAGAATAATTCATGACACGGTTGACGGCACCGCTAGTTGGAGACACGGGATTATTTTCCAGAACGGATCTACTTACTCGTTATCGAACATTATAATTATCTAAAGGCAAAACACGAAGGCAGTTATATTCACATTTGGTGACAACTATATTAACAAAGAATTAGATGATTTATTATGGTAATATGTGTCGGGTTGAGGCAGGTCAGGCGTCGTCTGGCAACTTGTGATGATGATAATAAATTCCACTAAATATTTTCTCTACGTAATATTTTCTTTAATGTGTAAAACTTCGATGAAAAGTCTGCAAGATTCGATGCCAGATTGTTTATATTGTTGAAGATATTACTGATTTCTACATGTAAAATATTTATGTTATCTGCAAAATAGAAATCTTTATGTTAGATATGTTAGTACTATCGGTTTCACTTTAGATACATTTCTGTATCCTGTGTTCCAGAAAAGTTATGGAACTTTTTCATTATCGTATGAAATGATTAACATAGATACGATATCCCTTGTATTTCAATAGAAATCTACTAAATAAATACACTTTTGCCATGTGTATTCTGCGGTAATCACAGTCCGTACTGTTGAATGTGCCCAGAGAGCTTGTGCAGAAGTTGGATCCCTTCATTCACGTTATCAAGAACGTAGCACAACAGGGACTTCTTTACCATATCAACCGTGTTATTCTCTAAGGAATCTTTTACCTGTTTCACAGTGGCTGCCTTCCCTGTATATTGAGGTGCTACACCCACTCCAGGATCTCATAGTCACTCAGGATCTTGCCAGGCTGGTGGGACTCTCCAGCTCCCTCGTCAGGAGTTGAGGCCTGGTTGGGCACCTACCTCTTGAGGCAGAGGAGGCCCTGCCACCAGAGGTAGCCACCTGCTGCAGTTGGCGCTGTATAGCTGTGACGGTAGCTATGATGCTGACCATCTGGCGCTTCCACATCTTAATCTGTCTACCAAGGCAGTCAATACGACGTGTGAACCCACCCATCCCTGCCAGACTCCACTCTGCTGTGCCTTTGGAAGTGGGTGCTGGGTCAGGGTCCTCTTCTTCCTTGTGAAGAGGTGTCAGGAAGGAGGGCCACAGGTCTGGTATGATCATCAGAGCGCCACACGTGCCAGCCAGCCAGCCAACACTCCTGCCATCTCTGCCCTGCTGACACATTATCTTGCCTCATGTGGCCTCTCATGTGTGTGTATGTGACTGTATACACAACTTCTCTCCCTCTCTTACCTGGATTTATCACATTGCATGAATATCCCACTGAATTCCACCTTATCTTTATGTTCCCTGGCTTACCTGTGTGTGTGTGTGTGTGTGTGTGTGTGTGTGTGTGTGTGTGTGTGTGCATACGTTTCAAGAGTGAGAGAGGTCCTTCACTTCCTCCAAAATACGTAAATACTGTAAATACTTTCCCTTCTCTTTTATTTTTCCCTTTCATTATTCTCTATGTATTTCAACTAAGGCCCGGCCTTGATGTGGGCTTTGTGTCCGTGACCGGAACCTTCCACATGAAAACAAGAACATTCAAAAGGTTAAGAAATGAGGCAACACCAGAACTCTCTCCTCGTACGACACACATAGTAATCATAAAGGTATTACACACACACACACACACACACACACACACACACACACACACACACCTGCGCCAGGCTGGAGGCGGGGCATCGTGACGTCATAGGGAGTTCCCTCCCCCCGCCAGATCCAAACAGTTGTTGTGTCTGGTGAGGGAGGTTCAACACTTCCCTCATATATATTGATCTTTACATTATAATCGACAATTTTATAACTAGTTCCAGTAAGCCGACGGTGAAACGACGGCAGAGGTAGAGCGACCGACACGACCACTTGTCGTCCCTCAGCGTCACATGAGAAGCGACTCTACAACTTGTGGTGTCTGATGGTGAAGGTTGTATGTTGTACGTGGCCGTTATGCCCCCAGCCCACACAACCCATGGTGGGGTAGAGAGACGACATCCCCGATACCAATGGGAAGGTGTGGGATAGACGAGGGATGGGGATAGCTGCCGACACGACTCTTCTCCTTCCTTACGGGCGAAAGGTCGCCATCTTTGATAGACCTGCTCTCATTGGCCCCGCTTATCTGATCTTTTATTTCCCCGTTATCTTTCTCATGGTAGCTGAGACGGCACGGGAAACTGAAAGCCCTAATCATATGACTGGCTGTACCATAACCTCTCTATGTTATCATGTAAACGTCAAGCTACGCCAGGCATCCATTTATCGACCAGCCACGAGGGCAGGACAAAGACCTGGGTTGGACGGGCCCATGTGTGGTCCATAGTCAGCAACGCTACTAACCACCACAGCGCTTTCATTCATCTTCAAGTTTATTGTTACATTATGCCGTGCTCTCTTCCCATACATATATATCAAACAAATATTCTCAAAGGTCATCAACTGAAACTTTTGTGAAAAGTGAGGAAACATCAAAGCTAACTAGTTTGAAATCAAAATTAACATTGATATTGTTAAGCTTTTTGACTAAATCTACATTTTTCATGATATTAGAATTTGATATCTTACCCACTAAAGGGCTCAATAAAAAAACTAATCATTTTGACAGTTTATATGTGATGGAGCCTACTGAACTCACTATAGGTCTTGCTGGAAAATTTTGTTTATGTGTTTTCATAAGTCCATACATACATGGCAATTAGGGGGACAAAGATGACCAACTTTAGATAAGAGAACTATTACCTTTCAACAACAACTTCATTTCTTTATTGAAATGGGAATTAACTGCTTTTAGGGGATTCTTACTGAGTTTAGAATACGTTGTGTCATCATTTATAAGATCATGATCTTTAGATAAATATTTACTTTTGTCTAAAATCACAACAGTGTTAGCCTTATCCGCTTCAGTAATATGTATATTTTTGTCTTTTTTTAGGTGTTAATAGCTCTTATAAATCTTTCAGGGCAATTAGGTTCCAATGGATTTGACAAACTGGCATACAGTAAACCCTTACAGATAATAATTTCATCATTAGTTAAATTACTATATTTCTCTAAATTGCAAAAAGACTTCGAGACATCAACACAGCTGGCTTCCCTGTTAGAGCACACAAAACTTAATCCATAGCCTAAGGCACACAAGGAATCTTTATCTAGTTGTTTATTAGACAGGTTTATCACAAAGGTGGGTTTGTGTTCTTAGTCCAGTCGCTGTTTTTGATAAGATGGTCCTACTTACAGTCTAGTTTCGTTTGTAGCATATTGCATTCATTCCTTGATCGATTATAGCAATAGTCCAAAATCCGGTTCCTCCAATATGTCGGTATTGCCATTATGCTTTGTCGCTGTCTCCCGCGTTGGTGAGGCAGCGCAAGGAAACGGTCGAAAGAAAAGCCCAACCCATCCACTTACACATGTATATACATAACCGCCCACATGCGCACATATACATACCTATACATTTCAACGTATGCATATATATACATACACAGACATATACAAATATACACATGTACATACATTCCTTACCCTTCATCCATTCCCGTCTCCACCCAGCCACACATGAAATGGCACCCCCCCCCCAAACCCCACGCCACCCACCCTTCCCCGGCGCGCACGAGGTAGCGCTAGGAAAAGACTACAAAGACTACAAAGGCCACATTCGTTCACACTCAGTCTCTAGCTGTCATGTGTAATGCACCGAACCCACAGCTCCCTTACCACATCCAGGTCCCACAGAACATTCCATGGTTTACCCGAGACGCTTCAATGCGCTGGTTCATTCCATTGACCCCGGTATACTATATTGTTCCAATTCACTTTATTCGTTGCACGCCTTTCACCCTCCTGTATGTTCAGGCCCTGATCGCTTAAAAATTTTTTTCACTCCATCCTTCCACCTCCAGTTTGGTCTCCCACTTCTCCTCGTTCCTTCCACCTCTGACACATATATCCTCTTTGTTAATCTTTCCTCACTCATTCTCTCCATGTGATCAAACCATTTCAAAACACCCTCTTCTGCTCTCTCAACCACACTCTTTTTATTACCACACATCTCTTACCCTTTCACTATCTAATAGATCAAACCACATCACGCCACATATTGTCCTCAAACATTTCATTTCTAACACATCCACCCACTTCCGCACAACCCTATTCATAGCCAACGCCTCGCAACCATATAACATTGTAGGAGCAACTATTCTTTCAAACATGTAAGGTTGAGTTGATAGGAAGGAAATCAGGTCTTCTTCGTCTGTGGTACTCAATGAAGATCAGGCGGCCTTTGTAGATTTATTACAACAAAACGTGTACGTACATCTGTAGTACTCTGGGCTAAAGTCTTATGACACACTACGACACACTCTAGTGAACAGTGTGACGATGCTGGCCAGTGTGTGCCCTCAGGTCACACTGGCAGGGGTTATATTGGAGTCCGTCATCACCCATTCAACAACGTGTTCAAATAACAGATCAGCTCTTACGTGTTCAAACATCCTGATTAACAGTAGCCCGTGGGAACAGTGAGCCCGTGGCAACATGCATCTAACTCTATGTAACTCACAGCAAAATGATAATAACAAATACCTAATGAAAAATTGATGGTAGTGTGCGTCTTATATATATATATATATATATATATATATATATATATATATATATATATATATATATATATATATATATATATATATATATATATATATATATATATATGGTCGTTTTCTGTGATGAGAAAACGTTCTCTACTGACGCCCCGTACAGCAGCAGGTCAGGTTGGGCCACAATGCTCTACCCTGAGCCGGAGCCATTTGACCTCGGTCGTGCACGACAACTGCCCCATCCACAGCTGTCGGTCGGTCGGGCTGTTAGGGTGTGGTTTGAGCCTCACTGGGGAATGTTGCCACCAACCACATCCCCTCCCTGACGTGAACCCCACTGAACATATGTCCTGAATCCAGACTTGCTCATGTCATCACTGATGATGACGTCAACACATCACACTTGCTGACGTCACCATCATCATCATCATGTCATCACTGATGACGTCAACACCTGCATACCCCACCACATGACACTTGCTGACGTCATCATCATGATGTCATCAGTGATGACGTCAACACCACCACATGACACTTGGTGACGTCATCATTATCATGATGTCATCAGTGATGACGTCAACACCACATGACACTTAGTGACGTCATGATGTGGTGGTAGTCTTGTGTTGATCAGGTCAGGTTTGGTGGCTGATTCTAAATATGGCCTCCTCCTCCTCCTCCGTTGTTCTCTCTCATCTCTGGTGATCGAGATATGATGATATAATTGCTGTGTCACATACAACATACAACCATCCTCTACCATCATTATTGTTGCCTTTTGCATCAAGAGAAATGGCTTCCTACAAGTAGCATTGGTTTATTTAGGATTAAATGATGACATCAACACAATCAGATAATGGTGGTGACGGTGAGCCCAACCTAGAAAGTTATATATCATTATGGTTCATCATGTCCTCACACATCTCACGTTTGTGCTCACCTGACCCACCACAATCACCTGCAATGATCCAGCAGTCATCCACCATCATCCCAGTGTCCCAGGTATGGGTATCCCAGTGTCCCAGGTATGGGTATCCCAGTGTCCCAGGTATGGGTATCCCAGTGTTCCAGGTATGGGTATCCCAGTGTCCCAGGTATGGGTATCCCAGTGTCCCAGGTATGGGTATCCCAGTGTCCCAGGTATGGGTATCCCAGTGTCCCAGGTATGGGTATCCCAGTGTCCCAGGTATGGGTATCCCAGTGTCCCAGGTATGGGTATCCCAGTGTCCAGGTATGGGTATCCCAGTGTCCCAGGTATGGGTATCCCAGTGTCCCAGGTATGGGTATCCCAGTGTCCCAGGTATGGGTATCCCAGTGTCCCAGGTATGGGTATCCCAGTGTCCCAGGTATGGGTATCCCAGTGTCCCAGGTGTGGGTATCCCAGTGTCCCAGGTATGGGTATCCCAGTGTCCCAGGTATGGGTATCCCAGTGTCCCAGGTATGGGTATCCCAGTGTCCCAGGTATGGGTATCCCAGTGTCCCAGGTGTGGGTATCCCAGTGTCCCAGGTATGGGTATCCCAGTGTCCCAGGTATGGGTATCCCAGTGTCCCAGGTATGGGTATCCCAGTGTCCCAGGTGTGGGTATCCCAGTGTCCCAGGTATAGGTATCCCAGTGTCCCAGGTATGGGTATCCCAGTGTCCCAGGTATGGGTATCCCAGTGTCCCAGGTATGGGTATCCCAGTGTCCCAGGTATGGGTATCCCAGTGTCCCAGGTATGGGTATCCCAGTGTCCCAGGTATGGGTATCCCAGTGTCCCCGGGATCTTTCTTCCATTGTTCTTAAATCTTGGTGGAATGGTTGAGCCAGTTCCTCACTTAGGTTGTCTGGCCAAGTGGGTGTGGAGGTAATGCACTTTGATGTTCATTTTACAGCCAAGTTGAGGGAAAGAAGATGGCAGGTTCTCCACTAGTTCAGGGTAGTTATCTGCTTTATGGTGACCAAGACAATGCCTTACAACCACAGTGAACGAAGACCATGCCTCTGCCTCAACATTGGTCATTGAATCTTGGAAATGTGGGTCTTTCATGAGTTCCATGATTTGTGACCCGTCGACAATACCTGCCTTCACCTTCTCCATGATCAGCGCTGGACATTTTCTGCACATGTAGTCAAAGCAGAGTGTCCTTCTTTGTTCCAAACCTTCACAAAGTGTTTCATTAAACCTAGTTTGATGTGCAGTGGTAGTACAATGATCTTATCTCTGTCAACCAAGGGTTCTGCCATTACATTCATGTCTCCAACCGACATGTTTTCTCTCAGAGACCATTGTTTTCTCAGCCAGTGCTCATCCTCAGCTCTACTATCCCAGAGACAGATAAAGCTGGGCTACTTGTTGTACCCACTCTGCTGACTCAGGAGAAAAGTCACCATCTTAAGATCCACACACATTAACCATTGGTGATGGTGGTATGATATCTTGTGTAAGACCAGCACGATTGTGTCCTGCTGTTAACTCATCATAGTTGAACCACCAATTGGGAGTGATCCATTTATTGATAATTGCATTATCTGAAAACCTGTATCTGCTACAAGGAAATGAAGGCCATAATGTTTGTCAGTGGCGTAAATATACCTAGATTCATGTCTAAAATCTGAGACACCAAAATGATTTAAAAATTTCCTCCCCAATATATATATATATATATATATATATATATATATATATATATATATATATATATATATATATATATATATATATATGGGAAGGAAATTTTTAAATCATTTTGGCGTCTCAGATTTTAGACATGAATCTAGGTATATTTACGCCACTGACAAACATTATGGCCTTCATTTCCTTGTAGCAGATACAGGTTTTCAGATAATGCAATTATCAATAAATGGATCACTCCCTGGGGATAGGGGATTAAGAATACTTCCCACGTATTCCCTGCGTGTCGTAGAAGGCGACTAAAAGGGGAGGGAGCGGGGGGCTGGAAATCCTCCCCTTTCGTTTTTTTTTAAATTTTCCAAAAGAAGGAACAGAGCATTGGGCCAGGTGAGGATATTCCCTCAAAGGCCCAGTCCTCTGTTCTTAATGCTACCTCGTTAACGCGGGAAATGGCGAATAGTTTAAAAGAAAGGAAAGATATATATATATATATATATATATATATATATATATATATATATATATATATATATATATATATATATATATATATATATATATATATATATATATATATATATATATGCATTATTACATGACAGCTAGAGACTGAGTGTGAACGAATGGGGCCTTTGTTGTCTATTCCTAGCGCTACCTCGCACACATGAGGGGGGAGGGTGTTGTTATTCCATGTGTGGCGGGTGGCGATGGGAATGAATAAAGGCAGACAGTATGAATTATGTACATGTGTATATATGTATATGTCTGTGTGTGTGTATATATATATGTATACACTGAGATGTATAGGTATGTATATGTGCTGTGTGTGGACGTATATGTATACACATGTGTATGTGGGTGAGTTGGGCCATTCTTTCGTCTGTTTCCTTGCGCTACCTCGCTAACACGGGAGACAGCGACAAAGTAAAATAATCAAATAGAATATACATACATACATATATATATATATATATATATATATATATATATATATATATATATATATATATATATATATATATATATATATATATATATGTATATATATATATTTATTTATTTTGCTTTGTCGCTGTCTCCCGCGTTTGCGAGGTAGCGCAAGGAAACAGAAGAAAGAAATGGCACAACCCACCCCCATACACAATGTACACACACACACGCCCACACACGCAAATATACATACCTATATATCTTAATGTACACATATGTATACACACACAGACACATACATATATACCCATGCACACAATTCACACTGCCTGCCCCTATTCATTCCCATCGCCACCTCGCCACACATGGAATACCATCCCCCTCCCCCATCATGTGTGCGAGGTAGCACTAAGAGAAGACAACAAAGGCCCCATTCGTTCACACTCAGTCTCCAGCTGTCACGCAATAATGCCCGAAACCACAGCTCCCTTTCCACATCCAGGCCCCACACAACTTTCCATGGTTTACCCTAGACGCTTTACATGCCCTGATTCAAT
Source organism: Panulirus ornatus (assembly GCF_036320965.1). Lineage (NCBI taxonomy): Eukaryota > Metazoa > Arthropoda > Malacostraca > Decapoda > Palinuridae > Panulirus > Panulirus ornatus. The sequence goes on from NC_092266.1 coordinate 2,008,657, forward strand.
CCACTGACAGCACGTCAACCCCGGTATACCACATCGATCCAATTCACTCTATTCCTTGCCCGCCTTTCACCCTCCTGCATGTTCAGGCCCCGATCACTCAAAATCTTTTTCACTCCATCTTTCCACCTCCAATTTGGTCTCCCACTTCTCCTCGTTCCCTCCACCTCCGACACATATATCCTCTTGGTCAATCTTTCCTCACTCATTCTCTCCATGTGCCCAAACCATTTCAAAACACCCTCTTCTGCTCTCTCAACCACGCTCTTTTTATTTCCACACATCTCTCTTACCCTTACATTACTTACTCGATCAAACCACCTCACACTACACATTGTCCTCAAACATCTCATTTCCAGCACATCCACCCTCCTGCGCACAACTCTATCCATAGCCCACGCCTCGCAACCATACAACATTGTTGGAACCACTATTCCTTCAAACATACCCATTTTTGCTTTCCGAGATAATGTTCTCGACTTCCACACATTCTTCAAGGCTCCCAGAATTTTCGCCCCCTCCCCCACCCTATGATTCACTTCCGCTTCCATGGTTCCATCCGCTGCCAGATCCACTCCCAGATATCTAAAACACTTCACTTCCTCCAGTTTTTCTCCATTCAAACTTACCTCCCAATTGACTTGACCCTCAACCCTACTGTACCTAATAACCTTGCTCTTATTCACATTTACTCTTAATTTTCTTCTTTCACACACTTTACCAAACTCAGTCACCAGCTTCTGCAGTTTCTCACATGAATCAGCCACCAGCGCTGTATCATCAGCGAACAACAACTGACTCACTTCCCAAGCTCTCTCATCCACAATATATATATATATATATATATATATATATATATATATATATATATATATATATATATATATATATATATATATATATATATATATATATATATACATCAACAAAACCCTACGATCCAATTTACAAGAGAAACAAGAAATTCAGAAGTTTGGCTACATTGAATTTCATAATTGCGAATATTTTGATGAGAGAGAGAGAGAGAGAGAGAGAGAGAGAGAGAGAGAGAGAGAGAGAGAGAGAGAGCGAGAGGATAAAGGAAGGTAATAAATTCATAGCACACAGGAAAGCTGCTCAGTCGTGGTTATCTCACATGTTTTCACTAACATCGAGAGTTAAGTAGTACAAATGCCATTTCAAAATGCTTGGGACACTTCAATTTGTTCTTGTATGAAAGCATACAACTGAACCAAGTCAGTCTTCTATATGGTTAAAACTACTAATGATATTAAAATAACATGCAAATTTATGATGGATGACTGAAAATGGACCTTGATGGCTAGGCTAAGACCATTTATCTTTGTCCATGATGGTAAGGATAAGATCATTCATCATTTACCATGATAGCTAGGCTAAGATCATTTATCGTTGTCCATTATAGCTAGGCTAAGATCATTTATTGTTGTCCATTATAGCTAGGCTAAGATCATTTATCGTTGTCCATTATAGCTAGGCTAAGATCATTTATCGTTGTCCATGATACAATCTGGGCCCAGCCCGAGCTGTAGGGGATAGAAGACCTCCAAGATGATACTAGCCAGACTCTAGGAACATTTAAGATCATAAGAACATTATCCAGTTGTCTTTTACTTATCAGGAAATACGTTTGTATGCAACTCTTAGCTGATAAGAGATGTTTGATCTCTTATCACCCAGAACTCACCACGAGGAGGTGGTTGCATGTCGAGTTCCTTAATTTTTTCCCGTTTTAAATAAACATTTTAATTTCCTCTGAAATAAACGTCTATCCCTCTTTAAGCTATGTAAAAATAATAATTTCCTCTAAAACAAAGTTCTTTCCCATTATATTACAAGTAAAATTTCCTCTAAAACAAAGTTGTTATTGTGAGGTAGATAGTTGAGGAAGGGCACCTCATTTCCTGCCCTTCCTCTGGTTCCGTTGGCCCCCTCCTCTGGTACGCCTCCGGCGGACTGACCTCATCACCTTCTTCAGCTCACCAATAATAAGTGGCAGAGCTGGTCTCTCTGAGGGGTCGCTGTGGGTCGCTGTTTGGTAAAGATCCTGGAGGCTTTCCCGCACACCCTGCTTCCTGACCAGGATGGACACGTGCCTCATTAGATGCCCAAAAGAGAAGACGTCACTGGCTGGGGAGACCGGCTTCCGCTCCCTGACCTCAGGGGCCAACCACAGGTCAGGAACAGCGGAGCAGAGATGTTCACTCTTGTTGTCTTACCTCTGTTGTACATTCAGCAATTTGAGTGGTGGCAATCCAGTTTCAAGTATTATATGGATCTTGACTTCATCAACTCTGGTGCTTTTCTGAGCACTGTATTCCAACCCTTAACTTGCTTATGTGTGGTCTAAGCTGGCTTATGCCTCCTGCCTTGATTACTTATCTGATCTTAAGTCTTATTTAAAATGCCATGAATCATTTTCAATATGTCTTCATAGATTTGTGTTTATTCTCCATAGATTTGAAACATTTTAAGAGCCTAGCTTGTATACTATGCTTTGAGCGCTGCACATAAATCATTTCTAAATTTAACAAAGAATCCACCTCACTTGTGACATCTAACCCCTTAATCAAAGCATTTAACTATGGTTTAGGTTCAGATTTATCTGAACGTCATTTAACCCCAACAAATCTGTCATCTAATTGAAGATCATCATGATCTGAATATGTGGGAACATCAAATATGATAATCTTAGTGCATGTCTGCCTTCCATCTGGTCCCTCCATAATAACACCTTCAGAACCACAAGTGGGTAAGAAATCTAACAGTATCATTGATCTTGACAGACACATAAGGTCTATATCTTCCTTGAACGAAATCTTAAAACTCCTGTGGTACTTACAGAGTCGTACTGTCCTCTGAAGCTTCTGGTGAAACTCCAGATGTACTGTAAATAGGGAAATATGGCCTCAACCTACCCAAAGGTCACTGTGTCTGTGGCTCTCCGCCTCCAGAGTTAATTCTCTCCATTTCCTCGTCATGCGTATCACTCAGGCGAGGAGGATAACTAACCCTTTAACACTTTGTTATCAGTGTTTTCCCCCTTTCCTCTCAACAGAGTTACTTTTATCCTTGGTGTTCATCACCCCCATACCATCTCGAAGCTTCGTTCATCCCCCTTTGGGCACCCGGGACCATCATTCCTGGTCTTAGTTGATGAATTTGGACAATAGTGTTATCATAATCCCTCGATTTTCTCGTCTTAAGACTTGGTATGAAGTGGTTTCTAACCCCCTCCAATTCTAATTCAAAGTCTTGCCCAAGTTATGGGGACACTTGGAGGAAGATGTACGTCAGGCCAAAACCCAGACTCAATCATCAACTTTACAGTTAAGGAATCCATTAATATCACGATCGTCAACATTTGACAACTTCAATGCATATTCTGAAGTTACTATTCCTCGCTACTTGGGCCTAAAACTTTATTTCTGAGCACATCTCCAGCCCAATGGTATGAGATATAGAGAAACGCATGTGGAACTGCAGACGAAAAAGCTCTGGAGAAAGTAGGATTCCAACCCTAGATAAACACACCTTTTGAATCAATGCTCACGTTTATTGAAATTAAAAAAGAAATCTCGTTGCTACTTAGCGTTGTTTTGGTCTTGCTTTGCTTCAAGAGGGCTGCCAGCAGCAGTGGTCGAGGTGTGGCAATGGTCAAATCATTAGATAAATGACTCCCACCTGAGTGACAGCTGCAACTACATGGTTTGGTCAGCCACAATGCCACCCCCCACCACTTCCACCATCTTTGACCAAACTTAAAACTCCTTTACCCACAGTATGTCTGGCGTCATCGGTATTATTACCATTTGGAACCATCAGCCAATTTTCTTGGGTTTGGATGAATTTTCTTTTTTTTTTCCGAAGCGTTTTTCACCGCTGCCGGGAATTTAACCCTTACGTGGGAGCTCGTGTTGTCGCTGTGGTATTTAGTTCGCCAAATAACTTCTTTATAGATGAAGTTCATTACAAAGTAAAGCATCATAAGTGGATCCAATGAAGTCCATTACAAAGTAAAGCATCATAAGTGGATCCAATGAAGTTCATTACAAAGTAAAGCATCATAAGTGGATTCAATGAAGTCCATTACAAAGTAAAGCATCATAAGTGGATCCAATGAAGTCCATTACAAAGTAAAGCATCATAAGTGGATCCAATGAAGTCCATTACAAAGTAAAGCATCATAAGTGGATCCAATGAAGTCCATTACAAAGTAAAGCATCATAAGTGGATTCAATGAAGTCCATTACAAAGTAAAGCATCATAAGTGGATTCAATGAAGTCCATTACAAAGTAAAGCATCATAAGTGGATCCAATGAAGTCCATTACAAAGTAAAGCATCATAAGTGGATCCAATGAAGTCCATTACAAAGTAAAGCATCATAAGTGGATTCAATGAAGTCCATTACAAAGTAAAGCATCATACGTGGATGCAGCCAGGATACTTCTACGTGGTGGAGCTCGCTACGTGGTTGATGGATGTGGCCCTCCCCGCCACATGGTCACAGTGGTTGACCTAGTTTACGTCAACACATTACGAGGGCAACCTTCACCAAATCCATATGGCGTTCATACCAGCTTCACCCATATTCCATTTCCTCCAATTCCAATTCTGGGTATTCCACCTCCATATCCACACAGCCAAATTCCACTCCATCCATGACTTGCACGTCCGGGTATTCCACCAATTCCACTCCATCCATCTCTTCAACGTCTGGGTATTCCACCTCCATATCCACACAGCCAAATTCCACTCCATCCATCACTTCCACGTCTGGGTATTCCACCTCCATGTCCACACAGCCATAGCCCATGTCAAATACATGGACATATTCAAATTCCATCTCCTGGACAAAGGAGAATCGTCCTACCTCCTTGGTGAACATTATTATATTGAAGTGTTCGAGGAAAGGTTGAGGGAGCTTGCAAGGCGGAGCAGAGATGTTCACTCGACAGAGGTCACAGCTCAAATGATGCTCTCGGTCCCGGCTCCTGCCCTTATATAACCTGGGAACTGATCATATCCTAGTATAGCTTAATATAGAGAAGTCTAATATAGTGAAGTTAATACTTTAATACAGTTAAGTTTATTTCTCAATAGTTTAATACATGTGCCTCAAAGCAGTTCCTTCACCCGTGCAATGTCCCGTCACAGAACACAAGGATTGTCATTATAATTCGTTTTTATCAGCAAAAATTAGATTAAAGTGACTAAAGATAAGTGGTTTAATATGTTATGTGTGTTCTCTGTCATCATAAAGATGGCCATCTACCCTGATGTGTAAAGAAAACATCAATTTTGCCGAGGCTGTGGTGAAGATAAGAACACAATAATATGATAATGTGGTCATACAATGGTGTAGTCAAGATGTTGTGTAAGAACTATGTAGTGAAGATGGGAGTGTAGTGAAGAGGAGGATTTAGTGAAAATATATATCTTTCTTCACGCTGAGCCATTCCATATAGATGAATATATCTATAATCTAATTGCGGTAAATTACCATATGACTTTAACGGCACCAGCCAGCAGGAAAAATGTCGGATATAGGAGTGACTGAATATTTTGTCGGGTACAGAAATAATTGAATATTTGGTACGATCGATCAAAATGCTTTTTATAGGCAAATAATTTCTTATTTTTCAAATGATTTTTTCCATCTGTTGGAACTGGTGTAAGTAATTAAAGATATGAAAACCGATGGAAAAGTTCAGTTTAACGCTTTTACGAATGTCTTGCTGCGTGTTTGGGAAGAGCAGTAAACTACAGGAATATATTGGTCTAATGTCCCCTGCTCGTCCAACAGCAGATATTGTATGATCTGAGACATTATTTCTGGTGGAGGTGGATTCTCTCCGGCATTGCGTAAATCACTTCCACAAACTTGCGCCATTTTGCACAAATACAGATCCGATATGATGCATTTCCCAGCTCTGTTACTTTATGGACCTTATTCATCCTAGCCTAACCTAGCCTAAATAAAAAGGTGTGGAATAATGTGCAACATTTCTCCTTCATTACAAGTGATAATAAACCTAGGCTATACAGCAACCAGGAACGTCCATATTTGTCTAACTTCTCACATGTCTGTGTCATCTGTCTGCAAACATGTCGACCATTACCATGAGGGCAATTGCGGCTTTTGATTTTGAATATCACACGTTTCCTCTCTGCCGTGAGATCTTCATACTTAAATAAAATGGTGGGACGTAAGAAATATATGTCCATCGAAGGTCAACTATATGGCTCAGTTCCATCATCAGTTTCTAAGAAAACTGAAAAGGTGAGGTCCCACCGAGATTCGAACTCGGATTGCTGGATCTAGAGTCCAGAGTGCTAACCCTTACACCATGGGACCTGGTAAGAACAGATGTGATTTCATCTAAATGTTTTACATATAATCAACCAGAGGCCATTCCTCCCTCCCTGCCTGCAGGGTTCAAGGTTTTCTAGAAGGTTCTCGAAGATTCTGGGTAAGAAGTGCCATTGAGAGGACGTAGTTATACGTATCATTAATGATATTGTTGTTGACTTTCTGATTTAGAAAGGTAGATAGATAGATAGATCGATAGATAGATAGGTAAAAAACAGATATTAGATAGATCGATAGATACGTAAGGCTGTATATGTCAATTTTCACAGAAATCATTGATATCAGCGTTATTCTGCAAGAAATACATGTACATGGATGTAGTGATAATTTGGGTTAGGTATAAGACCAGTCGTGTTGAGATTGTAGTGAATGTGACCATTGACTTCAACCTTAATGGTTTAGTGAAGATAAAGTTGTAGTGAAGATAAATCTTGAAGTGACTCATAAGGTTGTTGTGAGTATAAGGATGCATCGTAAATGAGTACTTCCTACCTGAAAGTCAACAATTACAAAATTGATCAAGTATAACAACATCCTCGGACAACCAACTACAAACACCAACCATAGAGTGAACCTGACTCTTACCTAACGACGACCTCTCAAAGGTAATGATCTTACCAGAATCTTCGAGAACCTTCTAGAAAACCTTGAACCCTGCAGGCAGGGAGGGAGGAATGGCCTCTGGCTGCTGATGATAACCACATTATTCTATATATATACTTTTACCTACAACCGAAGGTTGACCGGCCAGCCCAAGTGGCTACAGAGGTTGTATCCATGAAAGAAACGGACCCACCAGCAGACGAATTCGGTTGGCAGGTTGTATCGAAGAAGAGGAAAAAGAAGGTTGCCCAACCAACCCAACCAGAAGGGTGTAGCAAAGAAACGAAAGAAGGCTGCCCAACCAACCTGGGTGGTAGTAAGGATGGCTGCTCCACAACCCCAGGTCGTTAGGCAGACTGTAGCCATGGAAGAAAGGAAGGCTGCTCGTCCACCAGCCCAGGTACCGAGTGAGCGTGTAGCTATGCTGGCTGACCCACCAGCCCGGGTAGATTGCTACGCCCAGATGGCTATATCGTGTGCAGTAAAGAAGCAAACCCCACAACTACTCCACGAAGTTTGCAAGCCTGCACCCAAAAAAATGAAGACGAAGGTTGCCACACTACCCAATGCACCACCACATGTCCAGAAAGTGAAAAGGTGGACAGAATGGCTGGAGGTCCCACTCCAACAACAAAATCACCTTAGGAGCCGAGTTCCATCCATTATTGAAAATACACACACATATATATATATATATATATATATATATATATATATATATATATATATATATATATATATATATATATATATATATATATATATATATATATATATATACAAACTACATTGCAACTTACATATAAATAGAATCATCAAGCTTCACTATATTAACTTTACTATATTTAAATATAAACAAGGTCTAACCGAGGTTACTTGGTTGACCAAGACGTGAGAATATTATCAACTGGCCCTCCAGCCCTGGGTTGAAATTGCCGTTCTGACGTATTTCGAGTTCAGTGCTGATACAGGACCATTGATTATAGGACTGTCTTGTTAGTCTGTGTAACTTCGACTGACCCAATCCACGTCTTCAATGGCTTTCTGTTACTACAAACGGGATTACAAAGGAAAGGCTTCCTTTGTTAGTTTCATGAATACCTTCGTTCAAATGAAGGGAAAGACTATTACTATGAAGCGGTACCTTATCAGCAGGAAAGAGCTGCAGCAACGGTATGAAAGTTACTGCAAGATACATAACGAGCCCGTGGCTTCCAACGTAAACATCGGCCGCCATTTGGGTTCACTCGGCATCATGTGTGACACCAAGATTGGACCCGTTGGGAAACAGGAACGATACTATTCTGGTATCATGTGGCTCGATGGCGCAGGATCACCAACTGAAATGCAAAGAAAATGGAGAAAGCCGCCCAAACGTATCATGAAGGCCGTGCAAGAGAAGATCGAGAGGAATCGGTTGAGAGACGATATCGCTCACAGTATATTGAAATTTATACCCAAGACATCCCCTGATCTACAGACACAGCCAGTCACAGAGACCACCAGCCCCGCTCCCCAGACACAGCCAGCCACAGAGACCACCAGCCCCGCTTCCCAGACACAGCCAGTCACAGAGACCACCAGCACCGCTCTCCAGACACAGCCAGTCACAGAGACAACCAGCCCCGCTCCCCAGACACAGCAAGTCACAGAGACCACCAGCCCCGCTCTCCAGACACAGCCAGTCACAGAGACCACCAGCACCGCTCTCCAGACACAGCCAGTCACAGAGACCACCTGCCCCGTCCCCCACACAGAGCCACAAGATCCTGATATTGAGGAAGCAAATGAATTTCTCGATGATTTTTTGCTTTCACTGGAGAAGAACTGATGAGTTCCTTATAGACAAGACAAAATGTTAAAAAAGGAATCTATATAAGTTCACTTATGGAGTGAGATCTTTGACGGAGCTGTGCTGCCTATAGCACAGTCTACCAAAGGGTGATCTTTGCTGTCGTGCAGTAACCTCATGAGGGCGGAGTCCGGTTACACTTTCTTTACCGAGGAAAAGATCTCTGCACTAATAGACAACTGTCCTAGCAACACTTATATGAGATGAATAGATGGATGCTCTAATGATCGAAAATATACAAGTTTGAGGAGGACTGACAACTATATACATCTGGTTAGCCAATCTTCATATGACTGGCGCTATCGTTCCCTCTGATTGATTCATTTTTCAAGATTAAGGAAAGTTATAATAAAAATATTGTATTGAGTTTCTCCGTTGGCGTCAGGGTAAACACCCATCCCCCCCGAAGCTTGGTTACCTTTCCGTGGTGGGGGGGACTTCATGGATTGGGCAGTAGCAACCATCGTTCGTTGCTTCTGTTCAATCCATGAACGAAAAACCAAGCATCTTGAACGTAATTGTCGTTTAAATTCACTTGGTGTCAAAACTGACGCGAAAGCGGTTGTCTCAATTTTGTCAGAAATGTTTGTGCGTCTCGGCCTGATGGCGGGAGTCGGTTTGGCGCTGTGGTCATGAGGGAATACGAGGAAGATTGGCAACCGTCCCAGAAGTAGCTACAGTGAGGCCCAGCGGCTGTCCCTAATACTGTGGAAGGCACTCATGTAAGGTGTGCAGTGAGGCGCAGCAGTAACAAGGGAAACGGACAACCAAAACAGCAACCTTGATCATCAGGAGGCTATCCAATGCTCAGAGTAGATAAGGACGATTATTGTATGGCTTCGCTCAGAGGATGAAAATCTTAGCCGTCAAAATCAACAAGTAAAACAACTAGTAGTTAGTGGTAGTGAAGTGGAATTACCGCATTTCTGTGGTCTTAATAGTAAAACGAAACTCTTCGTTTTCTCCATCAATCCAGAGGTGTTGTAGACCACCATCCTTAAGGTTGTAAGGTAATGGTAACTACAAGGTTATGACCTCAGCAAATTTGTGATGGAAAGTGCAGGAAATGTGGTAATGTATATAATATAAATCATATATTGTTGTATAATAAATGTGTAAGAAAATTTTGTCTTCTCTGTTCCCGTTCATTAATTCAAATACTGGTAAGTTTTCTCTCTAACGAGGTGGGATAAGCTACGTGCACTCGGCTTGTAAATGTGGTGACTTTCCCTTCATTACGACAATGTTGTGCTGAACTGAAGATGTAGAATTCCGTAGACGAAACCAAGATAGGAAATCAATCTACATCAAAAATTGAACGAATGCATCTTTAGATGGACATAAAACAAACGGACGGAGGGGCACACTGGAGCAAATGAATTTCAATATCACCACTTAAAGTAGGCCTTTCAACTAGTTATGGCTTTAAAGCAAACTTTTTCTAGCCAAGGTTTAGTTAGCACCTAAACTAATCCCCACGACCTTACCTTGAGAAATATTTTCAGAAGGTACTGTCTGAACATATTTCTAAGGTAAGGTCATTTAGGTTTGGTTTAGATGCTACCCTAACCTAGGCTAGAAAAAGTTTCCTTTGCTTCAGAGCCCCAACTACGTAGACGGGCTACTGTTGATATTAAACAGTAACAGAAAGTTGATAAAATTGAGATGAAATGAATAAAAATATAGAATGGGTCAGTTGAAAGTTGAAGTATTTGCTAAATACAATTTTTGACAGATCCAAATGCATCCTAAAGTCATTCACTTAAATCGCAATGCTGAATATTGTTTTAATTGTTAGAACTAGTTACAGGAAGTAAAAATATCAAGCTTAAAGGGATGCCATTACAATAACATTACAATAACAATAACATTACCATTACATCTATAAAGTACCATGTAAAAATTGTGTTAAGTTTTATGTTGGGCAGACTGGTAAGGATCTTTCTGTTAGACTTAAGGAACATAAATATAGTATAAGAAAAGGAAAGGAATCGAAACTTGTTTAATCAAGTTAAAAACTATGACCATTGTATTGACTGGGGTAATGCCATATCAGCTATTAATTCTAACTCCAGTACCACGAGAAATACCATTGAATCTTCAATTATTAAATACACAAATAATTATGACTTTGATATTGATAAATGTCTATACATATTGGATAACTTTATTGTTGATAAGATTTGTAAACAATCCGTCTTCTTGTCCATATAATAAGTCTATGATACACTAGTTGTCTGTCTTGGACAATCACATGTTTGCCAAATGGCGTCCTAGCAACGTTTATTCGTTATATATCAACTAACTGTTATATATATATATATATATATATATATATATATATATATATATATATATATTTCTATTATATTTTGTCGCTGTCTCCCGCGTTAGCGAGGTAGCGCAAGGAAGCAGACGAAAGAATGGCCCACCCACCCACATACACTTATATATACATACACGTCCACACACGCACATATACATTCCTATACATCTCAACGTATACATACATAAACACACACAGACATATATTTATATACACATGTGCATAATTCATACTGTCTGCCCTTGTCAATTCCCGTCGCCATCGCGCTACACATGAAATGACAACCCCCTACTCCCGCATGTGCGCGAGGTAGCGCTAGGAAAAGAAAACAAAGGCCACATTCGTTCACACTCAGTCTCTAGCTGTCATGTATAATGCAAAAAAGCCACAGCTCCCTTTCCACATCAAGACCCCATGAAACTTTCCATGGTTTATCCCAGACGCTTCACATGCCGTGGTTTTATCCATTGACGGCACGTCGACCCCGGTATACCACATCGTTCCAATTCATACTATTCCTTGCACACCTTTCATCCTCCACCATGTTCAGGCCCCGATCACTCAAAATCTTTTTCACTCCATCTTTCCACCTCCAATTCGGTCTCCCACTTCTCGTTCCCTCCACCTCTGACGCATATATCCTCTTAGTCAATCTTTCCTCACTCATTCTCTTTATGTGACCAAACCAATTCAAAACACCCTCTTCTGCTTTCTTAACCACACTCATTTTATTACCATTGAAGCTTATTGATAGAGTGGTTAAATTGATGAAAACTGCTATTGACGTTTGTGTAAATGAATTATACATTTCCTTTTTTCCATAGCCAGAGGTTGAACCATTATGTGACATTCATTTTTTTCATTCATTTCAAGCTAGAAGTTTCAGTTTTCTAAATTGTTTCTTACATTTTCATATGTATATATATGTATGTGTGTGTGTGTGTGTGTGTGTATATGTGCGTATGTGTGTGTATGTGTGTGTGTGTGTATATGTATATATATATATGTATATTATCCCTGGGGATAGGGGTGAAAGAATACTTCCCACGTATTCCTCGCGTGTCGTAGAAAGCGACTAGAGGGGACGGGAGCGGGGGGCCAGAAATCCTCCCCTCCTTGTATTAACTTTCTAAAATGGGAAACAGAAGAAGGAGTCACGCGGGGAGTGCTCATCCTCCTCGAAGACTCAGAGTGGGGTGCCTAAATGTGTGTGGATGTAACCAAGATGTGAAAAAAGGAGAGATAGGTAGCATGTTTGAGGAAAGGAACCTGGATGTTTTGGCTCTGAGTGAAACGAAGCTCAAGGGTAAAGGGGAAGAGTGGTTTGGGAATGTCTGGAGAGTAAAGTCAGGGGTTAGTGAGAGGACAAGAGCAAGGGAAGGAGTAGCAATACTCCTGAAACAGGAGTTGTGGGAGTATGTGATAGAGTGTAAGAAAGTAAATTCTCGATTAATATGGGTAAAACTGAAAATTGATGGAGAGAGGTGGGTGATTATTGGTGCATATGCACCTGGGCATGAGAAGAAAGATCATGAGAGGCAAGTGTTTTGGGAGCAGCTGAATGAGTGTGTTAGTGGTTTTGATGCACGAGACCGGGTTATAGTGATGGGTGATTTGAATGCAAAGGTGAGTAATGTGGCAGTTGAGGGAATAATTGGTATACATGGGGTGTTCAGTGTTGTAAATGGAAATGGTGAAGAGCTTGTAGATTTATGTGCTGAAAAAGGACTGATGATTGGGAATACCTGGTTTAAAAAGCGAGATATACATAAGTATACTTATGTAAGTAGGAGAGATGGCCAGAGAGCGTTATTGGATTACGTGTTAATTGACAGGCGTGCGAAAGAGAGACTTTTGGATGTTAATGTGCAGAGAGGTGCAACTGGAGGGATGTCTGATCATTATCTTGTGGAGGCTAAGGTGAAGATTTGTATGGGTTTTCAGAAAAGAAGAGTGAATGTTGGGGTGAAGAGGGTGGTGAGAGTAAGTGAGCTTGGGAAGGAGACCTGTGTGAGGAAGTACCAGGAGAGACTGAGTACAGAATGGAAAAAGGTGAGAACAATGGAAGTAAGGGGAGTGGGGGAGGAATGGGATGTATTTAGGGAATCAGTGATGGATTGCGCAAAAGATGCTTGTGGCATGAGAAGAGTGGGAGGTGGGTTGATTAGAAAGGGTAGTGAGTGGTGGGATGAAGAAGTAAGAGTATTAGTGAAAGAGAAGAGAGAGGCATTTGGACGATTTTTGCAGGGAAAAAATGCAATTGAGTGGGAGATGTATAAAAGAAAGAGACAGGAGGTCAAGAGAAAGGTGCAAGAGGTGAAAAAAAGGGCAAATGAGAGTTGGGGTGAGAGAGTATCATTAAATTTTAGAGAGAATAAAAAAATGTTCTGGAAGGAGGTAAATAAAGTGCGTAAGACAAGGGAGCAAATGGGAACTTCAGTGAAGGGCGCAAATGGGGAGGTGATAACAAGTAGTGGTGATGTGAGAAGGAGATGGAGTGAGTATTTTGAAGGTTTGTTGAATGTGTTTGATGATAGAGTGGCAGATATAGGGTGTTTTGGTCGAGGTGGTGTGCAAAGTGAGAGGGTTAGGGAAAATGATTTGGTAAACAGAGAAGAGGTAGTGAAAGCTTTGTGGAAGATGAAAGCCGGCAAGGCAGCAGGTTTGGATGGTATTGCAGTGGAATTTATTAAAAAAGGGGGTGACTGTATTGTTGACTGGTTGGTAAGGTTATTTAATGTATGTATGACTCATGGTGAGGTGCCTGAGGATTGGCGGAATGCGTGCATAGTGCCATTGTACAAAGGCAAAGGGGATAAGAGTGAGTGCTCAAATTACAGAGGTATAAGTTTGTTGAATATTCCTGGTAAATTATATGGGAGGGTATTGACTGAGAGGGTGAAGGCATGTACAGAGCATCAGATTGGGGAAGTGCAGTGTGGTTTCAGAAGTGGTAGAGGATGTGTGGATCAGGTGTTTGCTTTGAAGAATGCATGTGAGAAATACTTAGAAAAGCAAATGGATTTGTATGTAGCATTTATGGATCTGGAGAAGGCATATGATAGAGTTGATAGAGATGCTCTGTGGAAGGTATTAAGAATATATGGTGTGGGAGGAAAGTTGTTAGAAGCAGTGAAAAGTTTTTATCGAGGATGTAAGGCATGTGTACGTGTAGGAAGAGAGGAAAGTGATTGGTTCTCAGTGAATGTAGGTTTGCGGCAGGGGTGTGTGATGTCTCCATGGTTGTTTAATGTGTTTATGGATGGGGTTGTTAGGGAGGTAAATGCAAGAGTTTTGGAAGGAGGGGCAAGTATGAAGTCTGTTGGGGATGAGAGAGCTTGGGAAGTGAGTCACTTGTTGTTCGCTGATGATACAGCGCTGGTGGCTGATTCATGTGAGAAACTGCAGAAGCTGGTGACTGAGTTTGGTAAAGTGTGTGGAAGAAGAAAGTTGAGAGTAAATGTGAATAAGAGCAAGGTTATTAGGTACAGTAGGGTTGAGGGTCAAGTCAATTGGGAGGTGAGTTTGAATGGAGAAAAACTGGAGGAAGTGAAGTGTTTTAGATATCTGGGAGTGGATCTGGCAGCGGATGGAACCATGGAAGCGGAAGTGGATCATAGGGTGGGGGAGGGGGCGAAAATTCTGGGGGCCTTGAAGAATGTGTGGAAGTCGAGAACATTATCTCGGAAAGCAAAAATGGGTATGTTTGAAGGAATAGTGATTCCAACAATGTTGTATGGTTGCGAGGCGTGGACTATGGATAGAGTTGTGCGCAGGAGGATGGATGTGCTGGAAATGAGATGTTTGAGGACAATGTGTGGTGTGAGGTGGTTTGATCGAGTGAGTAACGTAAGGGTAAGAGAGATGTGTGGAAATAAAAAGAGCGTGGTTGAGAGAGCAGAAGAGGGTGTTTTGAAGTGGTTTGGGCACATGGAGAGAATGAGTGAGGAAAGATTGACCAAGAGGATATATGTGTCGGAGGTGGAGGGAACGAGGAGAAGAGGGAGACCAAATTGGAGGTGGAAAGATGGAGTGAAAAAGATTTTGTGTGATCGGGGCCTGAACATGCAGGAGGGTGAAAGGAGGGCAAGGAATAGAGTGAATTGGAGCGATGTGGTATACCGGGGTTGACGTGCTGTCAGTGGATTGAATCAAGGCATGTGAAGCGTCTGGGGTAAACCATGGAAAGCTGTGTAGGTATGTATATTTGTGTGTGTGGACGTATGTATATACATGTGTATGGGGGGGGGGGGGGGTGGGGCCATTTCTTTCGTCTGTTTCCTTGCACTACCTCGCAAGCGCGGGAGACAGCGACAAAGTATAATAAATAAATAAATATAAAATATATATATATATATATATATATATATATATATATATATATATATATATATATATATATATATATATATATATATATATATATATATATATATATATATATATATATATAGGGCATGTGAAGCGTCTGGGGTAAACCATGGAAAGCTGTGTAGGTATGTATATTTGCGTGTGTGGACGTATGTATATACATGTGTATGGGGGGGGGGTTGGGCCATTTCTTTCGTCTGTTTCCTTGCGCTACCTCGCAGACGCGGGAGACAGCGACAAAGTATAATAGAATAGATCTCTCTTACCCTTTCATTACTTACTCGATCAAACCACCTCACACCACATATTGTCCTCAAACATCTCGTTTCCAGCACATCCACCCTCCTCCACACAACTCTATCTATAGCCCACGCCTCGCAACCATATAACGTTCTTGGAACCACTATTCCTTCAAACATACTCATTTTTGCTTTCCACGATAACGTTCTCGATTTCCACACATTTTTCAACGCTCCCAGAACTTTCGCTCCCTCCCCCACCCTGTGACACTTCCGATTCCATGGCTCCATCCGCTGCCAAATCCACTCTCAAATATCTAAAACACTTCACTTCCTCCAGTTTTTCTCCATTCAAACTTCCCTCCCAATTGACTTGTCCCTGAACCCTACTGTACCTAATAACCTTGCTCTTATTCACATTTACTTTCAGCTTTCTTCTTTCACACGCTTTACCAAACTCAGTCACCAGATTCTGCAATTTCTCAGCCAAATCAGCCACCAGTGTCGTGTCATCAGCGAACAACAACAGACTCTCTTCCCAAGCTCTATCATCCACAACAGACTTCATACTTGCCCCTCTTTCCAAAACTCTTGCATTCACCTCCGTAACAGCCCCATCCATGAACAAATTAAACAATCATGGAGACATCACACACCCCTGCCGCATACCACCATTCACTGAGAACCAATCACTTTCCTCTCTTCCTACACGTACACATGCCTTACATCCTCGATTAAAACTTTTCACTGCTTCTAACAACTTATCTCCCACACCATATATTCTTAATACCTTCCACAAAGCATCTCTATCAACTCTATCATATGCCTTTTCCAGATCCGTAAATGCTACATACAAATCCATTTGCTTTTCTAAGTATTTCTTACATACATTTTTCAAAGCAAACACCTGATCCACACATCCTCTACCACTCCTGACACCACAATGCTGTTCACCTATCTGATGCTCTGTACTTGCCTTCACCCTCTCAATCAATACCCTCCCATATAATTTCCCAGGAATACTCAACAAACTTATACCTCTGTAATTTGAGCTCTCACTTTTATCCCATTGCCTTTGTACAATGGCACTATGCAAGCATTCCGCCAATCCTCAGACACTTCACCATGAGTCACAGATACATTAGACAACCTTACAACCAGTCAACAATACAGTCACCCCCTTTTTTAATAGATTCCACTACAATACCATCCAAACCCGCTGCCTTGCTGGCCTTCTTCTGCCGCAAAGCTTTTACCACCTCTCCTCTGTTTACCAAATCATTTTCCCTAACCCTCTCACTTTGCACACCACCTCGACCAAAACACCCCATATCTGCCACTCTATCATCAAACACATTCAAAATACTTGAAAATACTCACTCCATCTCTTTCTCACATCACCACTACTTGTTATCACCTTTCCATTAGCTCCCTTCATTGATGTTCACATTTGTTCTCTTGTCTTACGCACCTTATTTACCTCCTTCCAAAACATTTTCTATCCTCCCTAAATTTGATGATACTCTCTCACCCCATCTCTTATTTGCCCTATTTTTCACTTCTTCCACCTTTCTCTTGACCTCCGGCCTCTTTCTTTTATACATCTCCCAGTCATTTGCATTATATCCTTGCAAGAATCATCCAAATGTCTCTCTCTTTTGTTTCACTAATACACTTACCTCTTCATCCCACCACTCACTACCCTTTTTAGTCTGCCCACCTCCCACGCTTCTCATGCCACAAGCATCTTTAGCGCAAGCCATCACTGCTTCCCTATACATATATATATATTTCTATATATCTAAATTTATCTATCTATCTATCTATCTATCTATCTATCTATCTATCTTTTATTTTTTTTTTTTATACTTTGTCGCTGTCTCCCGCGTTTGCGAGGTAGCGCAAGGAAACAGACGAAAGAAATGGCCCAACCCCCCCCATACACATGTATATACATACGTCCACACACGCAAATATACATACCTACACAGCTTTCCATGGTTTATCCCAGACGCTTCACATGCCTTGATTCAATCCACTGACAGCACGTCAACCCCGGTATACCACATCGCTCCAATTCACTCTATTCCTTGCCCTCCTTTCACCCTCCTGCATGTTCAGGCCCCGATCACACAAAATCTTTTTCACTCCATCTTTCCACCTCCAATTTGGTCTCCCTCTTCTCCTTGCTCCCTCCACCTCCGACACATATATCCTCTTGGTCAATCTTTCCTCACTCATCCTCTCCATGTGCCCAAACCACTTCAAAACACCCTCTTCTGCTCTCACAACCACGCTCTTTTTATTTCCACACATCTCTCTTACCCTTACGTTACTCACTCGATCAAACCACCTCACACCACACATTGTCCTCAAACATCTCATTTCCAGCACATCCATCCTCCTGCGCACAACTCTATCCATAGCCCACGCCTCGCAACCATACAACATTGTTGGAACCACTATTCCTTCAAACATACCCATTTTTGCTTTCCGAGATAATGTTCTCGACTTCCACACATTCTTCAAGGCTCCCAGAATTTTCGCCCCCTCCCCCACCCTATGATCCACTTTCGCTTCCATGGTTCCATCCGCTGCCAGATCCACTCCCAGATATCTAAAACACTTCACTTCCTCCAGTTTTTCTCCATTCAAACTCACCTCCCAATTGACTTGACCCTCAACCCTACTGTACCTAATAACCTTGCTCTTATTCACATTTACTCTTAACTTTCTTCTTCCACACACTTTACCAAACTCAGTCACCAGCTTCTGCAGTTTCTCACATGAATCAGCCACCAGCGCTGTATCATCAGCGAACAACAACTGACTCACTTCCCAAGCTGTCTCATCCCCAACAGACTTCATACTTGCCCCTCTTTCCAGGACTCTTGCATTTACCTCCCTAACAACCCCATCCATAAACAAATTAAACAACCATGGAGACATCACACACCCCTGCCGCAAACCTACATTCACTGAGAACCAATCACTTTCCTCTCTTCCTACACGTACACATGCCTTACATCCTCGATAAAAACTTTTCACTGCTTCTAACAACTTGCCTCCCACACCATATATTCTTAATACCTTCCACAGAGCATCTCTATCAACTCTATCATATGCCTTCTCCAGATCCATAAATGCTACATACAAATCCATTTGCTTTTCTAAGTATTTCTCACATACATTCTTCAAAGCAAACACCTGATCCACACATCCTCCACCACTTCTGAAACCACACTGCTCTTCCCCAATCTGATGCTCTGTACATGATCCACACATCCTCTACCACTTCTGAAACCACACTGCTCTTCCCCAATCTGATGCTCTGTACATGATCCACACATCCTCCACCACTTCTGAAACCACACTGCTCTTCCCCAATCTGATGCTCTGTACATGATCCACACATCCTCCACCACTTCTGAAACCACACTGCTCTTCCCCAATCTGATGCTCTGTACATGATCCACACATCCTCCACCACTTCTGAAACCACACTGCTCTTCCCCAATCTGATGCTCTGTACATGCCTTCACCCTCTCAATCAATACCCTCGGATATAATTTACCAGGAATACTCAACAAACTTATACCTCTGTAATTTGAGCACTCACTCTTATCCCCTTTGCCTTTGTACAATGGCACTATGCACGCATATATATATATATATATATATATATATATATATATATATATATATATATATATATATATATATATATATATATATATATATATATATATATATATATATATATATATATATCTCACATACATTCTTCAAAGCAAACACCTGATCCACACATCCTCCACCACTTCTGAAACCACACTGCTCTTCACCAATCTGATGCTCTGTACATGCCTTCACCCTCTCAATCAATACCCTCGGATATAATTTACCAGGAATACTCAACAAACTTATACCTCTGTAATTTGAGCACTCACTCTTATCCCCTTTGCCTTTGTACTTAGAAAAGCAAATGGATTTGTATGTAGCATTTATGGATCTGGAGAAGGTATATGATAGAGTTGATAGAGATACTCTGTGGAAGGTATTAAGAATATATGGTGTGGGAGGCAAGTTGTTAGAAGCAGTGAAAAGTTTTTATCGAGGATGTAAGGCATGTGTGCGTGTAGGAAGAGAGGAAAGTGATTGGTTCTCAGTGAATGTAGGTTTGCGGCAGGGGTGTGTGATGTCTCCATGGTTGTTTAATTTGTTTATGGATGGGGTTGTTAGGGAGGTGAATGCAAGAGTTTTGGAAAGAGGGGCAAGTATGAAGTCTGTTGTGGATGAGAGAGCTTGGGAAGTGAGTCAGTCGTTGTTCGCTGATGATACAGCGCTGGTGGCTGATTCATGTGAGAAACTGCAGAAGCTGGTGACTGAGTTTGGTAAAGTGTGTGAAAGAAGAAAGTTAAGAGTAAATGTGAATAAGAGCAAGGTTATTAGGTACAGTAGGGTTGAGGGTCAAGTCAATTGGGAGGTAAGTTTGAATGGAGAAAAACTGGAGGAAGTAAAGTGTTTTAGATATTTGGGAGTGGATCTGGCAGCGGATGGAACCATAGAAGTGGAAGTGGATCATAGGGTGGGGGAGGGGGTGAAAATTCTGGGAGCCTTGAAGAATGTGTGGAAGTCGAGAACATTATCTCGGAAAGCAAAAATGGGTATGTTTGAAGGAATAGTGGTTCCAACAATGTTGTATGGTTGCGAGGCGTGGGCTATGGATAGAGTTGTGCGCAGGAGGATGGATGTGCTGGAAATGAGATGTTTGAGGACAATGTGTGGTGTGAGGTGGTTTGATCGAGTAAGTAACGTAAGGGTAAGAGAGATGTGTGGAAATAAAAAGAGCGTGGTTGAGAGAGCAGAGGAGGGTGTTTTGAAATGGTTTGGGCACATGGAGAGAATGAGTGAGGAAAGATTGACCAAGAGGATATATGTGTCGGAGGTGGAGGGAACGAGGAGAAGTGGGAGACGAGATTATAGGTGGAAAGATTGAGTGAAAAAGATTTTGTGTGATCGGGGCCTGAACATGCAGGAGGGTGAAAGGAGGGCAAGGAATAGAGTGAATTGGATCGATGTGGTATACCGGGGTTGACGTGCTGTCAATGGATTGAATCAGGGCATGTGAAGCGTCTGGGGTAAACCATGGAAAGCTGTGTAGGTATGTATATTTGCGTGTGTGGACGTATGTATATACATGTGTATGGGGGTGGGTTGGGCCATTTCTTTCGTCTGTTTCCTTGCGCTACCTCGCAAACGCGGGAGACAGCGACAAAGCAAAAAAAGCAAAAAAAAAAAAAAAGAATATATATATATATATATATATATATATATATATATATATATATATATATATATATATATATATATATATATATATATATATATAAATATATATATATGTATATATCCGTCCACACACGCATATATACATGCTTATACATTTCAACGTACACATATATACATACAAAGGTATATACATATATATACATGTACATAGTTCACATTTGCGCCTTTATTCATTCACGTCGCCACCCCGCCACACATGAAATGACAACACCTTCTGTACGGTTGAGTTCATAGGACGGAAATCAGGTCTTCTTCGTCTGTGGTACTCTATGAAGATCAGGCGGCCTTTGTAGATTTATCACAAAAATATGTACGTACATCTGTAGTACTCTAGGCTAAAGTCTTATGACACACTACGACACACTCTAGTGAACAGTGTGACGATGCTGGCCAGTGTGTCCCCTCAGGTCACACTAGCAGGGGTTATATGGGAGTCCGTCATCACCCATTCAACAACGTGTTCAAATAACAGATCAGCTCTTACGTGTTCAAACATCCTGATTAACAGTAGCCCGTGGGAACAGTGAGCCCGTGGCAACATGCATCTAACTCTATGTAACGAACAGTAAAATGATGATAACAAAAAGCTAATGAAAAATTAATGGTAGTGTGCGTGAGTCTTACATTTTGCTCGGCCACAACCTGGCTCAAGCTCCTGCGAGCCATGATAAGCTATGGTTATACATGAAATAATACTGAATATAAGGGTACAGAAATAAGCAAATTGTAGGTATTTACAAGAGTTATTCCTATATCAACTAGTGTGCTTGAGAAGAGGATAACACACTTTACAATTATTAGATTATCATAAAGATATATACATGGATATTATATATGGTGTAAACAAAATCAGTATGCAAATGAAATGAAAAAAAAAATCAAAAATTCAAACAATTTATTGAATACATATTATTATGGAGTTAGATTTCTCCTTATATAAGGAAGTGCTGCTGCAACTACCTTTTG
>NC_092266.1:2030855-2143355 GCF_036320965.1 Panulirus ornatus
ACGACTACTTTAAGATCAAAGTTTCTAGACATTTAACAAATTATTTCCTATTATGTTCCTTTTCTCTCAGCATCATTTTTCTGGTTTACTTCGAAGAACTGCCATGTACTACCTAATATGATCATTCACTATAGATGTTTCGTGAATGATCTCCAACAACGCGTTGTATAACTGTGTTGTTGACATTATTTCGTGTAATGGATCAAACATTACAAAGTTGTGTCCATCCACACAGGTGTTACACGTCCCAAGTAGAGATAATTCCTAGATCTGTCTAACATAGATATATTATCTGTTAATATTTGTATAATATTCCCCTGCTGGACGGTACTTAAGATTTTCGTATTAAAGTTGATCAGTTGTAAGTGATCAAGCATTACAAAGCTGTGTCCATTACCACAGGTGCTACTGATCCCAGGTAAAGGTATTTCACCATCTTTGTATCTTTAACCTTTCTAGTTATAGATGTTTCATCCCTGATTCCAGCCTTACAATCGATTTTATCCTCCTTATCCTTATCATATGAGTAGTTTGTTGAAGTGCAGAACACGCTTTTCAGTCCAGCCACTTTACTGTGTTTCTCAAATGATACCATTGAAATGGTGTTACCGGACTCCAACTGTAAGTAGTTACACCGGGAGTGACAAGTCACCATCGGCAAGGCAAGTAATGCACGAGTAACTGAATTTGTCTTGGCTGTGACTTGCCCTTCCATTATTTACATATATTAAAATGTGACAGTAAGAATCAAAAGCCAGAGGAGGAGGAGCAGTACACATTGCTCATGATGTTTATGTATTGGTTTTACATCTGACTAATAATTACACCTACGTCTTTCTCCTTCCTTGATAGTTCTATTTCTAAATCTTATGATGATCCTCTAATGTGCCTGCTATGTGCACATAGTACATCATTTTGTGTATGCCTACAGTGAATATCACTGGTCATTGTACACTGTACAACGAGACGCTGGTCATCTTTCTGCAGTCGTCTTGCGTCATCGTACCAATTGATAATGTTTGCTGATTTTATCATCGTGAAATTGTTTTTAGTCACCAATGTCTCTTATAGACATCAAATATTTGGAAAATCTATCAAACTCGTAGACACAGTTTTAGATGGAAAAAATCGGATATAATTTTCAAAGATTTTCCCAAAGAGAAGTACAGAACAAGACAGATTACATTTATCATATCACATATCAGTTCACCAGATAGATATACCATTATAACATATTATGAAACTAATATTTGGCCTGATTCATGTACAAGGACCATCTTCTACACATGACCAATATTTCACAACCATCACAAAGTGATTCACTGATAAAGCCAGTGTATGTAATGTCCTTCCTTTTCCTCAGCTCATTAGGCATTTTCCGTGACCCAACCTATATGTTATTTGTCCCCTCATTTGTGACCTTGTAGTTGTTGTACGGTGGAGTAATGCTTGACTTGCTGTACTGACGGACAGACACACTGACACAAGCCATGTTGTAGTTGTTGTACGGTGGAGTAATGCTTGACTTGCTATACTGACGGACAGACACACTGACACGAGCCATGTTGTAGTTGTTGTACGGTGGAGTAATGCTTGACTTGCTATACTGACGGACAGACACACTGACACAAGCCATTATTGGATAAATCGACAAAAATGAAGAGATAAATTTCTTGAAAGATATGTCAAGTGTAATGATACATCGACTTATGTACATTTTAGGAATCATTTACAAATTCAAAACATAAAATTCATATGATGGCAAAATGTGTTTAGATAGATTTCTAACTCTTAATGTTATTATCAGTTCAGTCCAAGGAAAAAAAAACGTGACAAATAAAGGCAGATAACAGTGTGTCATAAGACCAGAGCCCCTGCCAAGCTGGGACTTGGCCAAACATAAACAACCACTTTCTTATAGACGATTAGTCAAGGTTCTGGGTCGAGCACCAGGATCTATTGACCTCCGACATAATATATTTTCTCTGATCCTTCATCATCACCACCACACTCCCGGCACACATCAATAAACCCTTCCCAAATTCCTCACTTCCTTATAAACTCGTCCCTGTAGTCAACAATTAAGAAACCTAAACCGACCAAAAAGCATTACGTTGTTCAACAATGTAAACCCCAGCTAGGGTGAGCCTTAGACACTCTTACGGTATATTGTGATGGACGAAGGATTTACTACCCTAGTAATGTATTACACATTTACTTATTCTAACAACCTATCACTGATTACCTTTAAATTCATATGGTAAAAATATATTTCACTTGTGGACTTCTAGTGAAAATACATGGGATATTGTATGCAAGGTAAACATTTGATACGATAATAAATAAAATCCCATAACTTTTCTGGAGCACAAGGTACAGAAATATATGTAATGTGATATCGTTAAGATTAACATATCTAACATAAAAATTTCTATTTTGCAGATAAATGTTTTACATGTAGAAATCAATAATATTTTCAATAACATAAAGATAATTGCGTCATTATTTATGTTGCAGGCTTTTTATCCGGGTTTTACACACTGTAGAAAAGTATTGTTTAGAGAAGAGTAATGTAATTATTATCAACACAAGGTTCAAGGATTCTAAGTTATGAGTTTCTACTCTTCAAAATGTTAGCATCATCCTCTGAGAAAACTTTGAAAAACAGACTTTTATTTTGTGTGATGAGAACTAATGACAAATTATTTACGTTTTTCTTAAGAATATTCTTTATGAGTCAAATGAAAGTATTTTGTTAGATAAAAAACTTTCATTATTAACAACGAGAGATAAACAATCAATATTCATAAACTTTATCTTTGATGAATTAAAGTTCATCAAATGACAGATAAAGATTATTATATACAATTTCCAACAGTCTTATTGACATCACAAAACCAAATATGATTAATAAATTTTTCAAATCATCAAAAGTAAAAAGAAGAAGCCGTCCGGAGGTTAGTTGTTACCCACGGTGTAAACACTTATAGGCAGAATCCGGTAACACCTCTTGAATAGCATGTGGAAGACAGAGTAGAGTGGATGGGCTCAGAAGCATGTTCTCCACTTCAACTGACTAATGATATGTTAAGACAACACAAACCACATACATCGATTGTGAGGATGGAATCAGGGATGAAACATCTATAACTAGAAAGGTTAAAGATACAAAGATGATGAAATACCTTTACCTGGGATCAGTAGCACCTGTGGTAATGGACACACCTTTGTAATGCTTGATCACTTACAACTGATCAACTTTAATACGAAAGTCTTAGGTATTGTCCCTCAGGAAAACTTTTTATAAATATTTATAAAACACATATATATGTTAGATATACACTATCTCTAGAATATATCTTTACCTGGGACGTGTAACACTTGTGTGGATAGACACAACTTTGTAATGCATGATCCATTACACGAAATGAACTTCACTAACGAAGAGTTATACAACGCGTTGTTGGAGAACATTAATCAAATACCTATACAGAATTTTTATGTTAAATAAAAGACATTTATTACAAGTGAACATAAGAAATGATGATGAAAGAAAAGGACGTAGATGTAGATGTTTTATTAAGAGATGAAATATTCCTGCCTTAAATGGTCTCTCTTGTATTTGATTTTCTGTTAGATACAAACATGCTAATGTAATCTGTTCCTTATGATCATAAATGTTTATGTTTTTAAAACGTTTTTATCATGTCTTAAGGATTCTGACTTACAGACCTTGGTTCTGAACAACCATTATAATGCAACACAATACATATTTACCATAAATAAATCATTTATCACAATAACCATTATGTTTGTACCACATTCTTTAAGTCCTCAATCACGTTTGTTAATATATAAGAAATTCTTTCTCCACATCTCAATACATAACATATATTTACACGTGTGGAAATATATGTATATGTTTTTATATTTGTTTCCTCATCTTTTCTAATCAACCTACAAGGTATATGTCTAAAGAAAATACTGGATAAAATCCTAAGTTATGTGTGTGTGTGTGTGTGTGTACGTGTGTGTGTGTGTGTGTGTGTGAGCACACATAGTAAAGGTTAAGGGACGGGACAACACGAGTGTACAACTCTCTCCCGTAATACATAAATACTGATCACACACACACACACACACACACACACACACACATAGACACACACAGAGCGGCGCCAGGCTGGAGGCGGGGCATCGTGACGTCACAGGCAAGTCCCTCCCCCCGCCAGATCCAAACATGTGTTGTGTCTGGTGATGGCGGTTCAAGATTTCCCACATTTATATTGATCTTTACATTATCATCCACTCCCAAAGTCACCTGGCATTCTTGTGTTTCAACAACAGACGTGATATATGCAACACCAGGCAAACATTGTACCATTATCTGATAGGTTAATTGGTGCACAATCAAGAACCAGTGAATTTCATCGCCGCCATAAGTAAGTAAGGAAGGTGACTTTAATGATGATAAATACGACCTGGTATGGCTGTGTCTACACACTACTGCCATCTGGCCGACATTGTACACATGATCATTTAAACTTTGACATTTAAACACAATGTTTCAAATTTACTCCCACAAACGCGAACTTAAAATCCATCCATTCAACTCCGTCATTTATTCATTAACATTTAAGCGTCAGTATTCGAGCGTTATCATTTCAGCTGCGTTATTTGATCAGAGACTTTTAAACTACATTATATAAAGACAAACCTTGAAAGTTTGTCATTTAAACGAAAATTTGTGCAAAGCGTCATTGAAACTTAAACTTTTGATCCCGTCAATAACTTTAAAATTCTCTCAAACAACTGCGAACTTTTAAACTCCGTCAAATTGCAGCTGTTTTAGGAAATGTCTGATTTAATTGAAAAAAATTATAGTCACTTAACGTTATCCTTTGAAGTCTGTCTTTATATAATAAACCATCAAACTCCATCTCTGGAAATAAACATAAGCTTTAGTTCAGTTACTGGAAAGGAAGTTTGTACATTCTGTTGAAGTCCATCACTTAACGCGAACTTTTAAATCCTTCCATTTAGCTGGGCCATTCATTCCCTGGGTACCATTCATAATATGGCCTTTTAAACTCTGTGTCTACGATGTTCTGTTCACCGTTGTCCACAGTATCGAGATAGCACCAGGAACATAAGATAATGCTTCATACCCTCACATACATTCCTTACCTGTCATATGTAATGCAACGAAAACACAGCCCACAGTCCACAACCAGGCCCTATAACCCTGTCCGTGGTTTACCCCATTTGATTCATATGTCCTGCTTCAGTTCACTGATAGCAGGTCGTCCCCTGTAAATCACATCGCCCCAGTTCACTTTATCCTATACACGCCTCTCACCCTTGAGCATATTCAGGCCCTGATCACTCAAACTCTTGTTCACTTCCTCCATCCATCTCCAATATGGTCGTCCTATTCTTGTCCTCTACACTTCTGACACATGTATCCTCCTTTAATCTCCCCTCACTCATTCTCTCCAAATGTCTAAACCATTTCAGTACACCATCTTCATCTCTGTCAACCATGCTCTATTTATCATCACACATCTCTCTTACCCTATCATTACTTACTGGATCAACCCGCGTCACACCACATGTTGTCCTCAGACATTTCATTTTCAACACATTCACTCTATCATCAAATCTTCCTCATACTGTGTCTACCTTCACCGCCGACTGACATCACTATTCAAGCTCAGGATTGTCTATACCATCTATATTGTACCTGAGCCGCGACCCAGCCATTAACTAGAGCCACACACACACACACAGAAGCACCAGCTGGACCAATACAGAACACAACACACACAATCCTCCTGGGTCCATCTCACACCACCTACCAAGATGTGCTCATCTGGCTGACCCCGTCCACCCCACCAACACCACCAGCTAACCCCCTGCCCCACGCCTCACCCCCACCCCCGGCACAATGACCTCTCTCTCTCTCTCTCTCTCTCTCTCTCTCTCTCTCTCTCTCTCTCTCTCTCTCTCTCTCTCTCTCTCTCTCTCTCTCTCTCTCTCTCTCTTCATCCCCACGGACCGCCGGTCGTCAGTACACTCGACTTGTACCAATCACAGCTGGAACACAGAGATATAAGACCAGTCCTATACCTATTATTGTGAACGTCATCAACAATCCAGGAACAAGTACACAAGCTAAGCAAGTAAACTGCTGCTCAGTTTTCCACTTATCGACTTAGTTAAGACAAACAAAATATCACCAGGTGTACCACAGTGGTGTGTGCCCGACTGACTCAGTAACATCATTACTGGAACTCCACCAGAGTCTGTGTTGTCGCTTACCCCTCCGGAGCCACAGCCGACCGACCCCACATAAATAGCAATTGATAGTTTGAGGAAAATAATGATTCCTGCCTTAAAGGTCAATAGTGAGGTATGGTCGGTCTTCAAGATTATTGCTCTGATGTTAACAAACATGGCCAAGTGAATCTTGTCATTTGTAGTAGAAACGTTAATTCTATTATGGAAGTGAGCAATGGAAGGAGTGATGCATATTGATCAGGTGGAGGAAGTAGGTGAGGTAAGGTGTGGTGGTCAGTCACACCATTTACATGTTGGTCACAGGAAGAGTTTAGTAAACACTATCGTCTCTCACAAGAATGAACCAGGTTTGTTCTGGATAAGATAAGAGGGAAGGGAGGCTGCCTAGATGGAAGAGGTCAATTATGGTAAGATTACTGGAATGATTGACATTATTATATTTGATGTAGGAATAATGAGCCTCATAGTTTGCCTGATCCTCGTAACGTTCATCACGATCACTTTATGTAATAACTCACAATGATATATAATCTCCACATCTCACTCCCTCACTCATAGTCTAGTTCCTTAATATAACACCGGTGCAAAACATAATTGCTCACTAACCAAAGATATTAGCGCCGTGAGGTGCCTTAATTACTAATTCATCCTCATTCTTAATAAAAATGACAAGAACATTCATCTACCGAGGCTTCTAATGAGTCTAATAGGCTATCAATGATGACATTTATATTCATCTTCCTTCAACTTTCTGAAATGTTAATCCTCTTTCATGTGTGACCTTAAAATCAGTTCAGGTTTTGCCACACTAAAACCTTAAATTCATCAACTTGTTATTTTCAACTACTTTCCCATTCCAACTGAGTGGAGCAAGGTAACCCGTTTTTACTGAAGGATAAGTTATGAAGGTGTTCACTTCTCTACTCTCGTCCCAAGCCTCTCTCTCCTGTCCTGCCTGACTCTCGTCCCAAGCCTCCTCCGCCTGTCCTTCCTTTTTCACATAAAGTCTCTCTTTCAAATCCTCATTCCTCACAACCCTATCTCATGTTCAGACTCCCTCATCCCAATCCTCTCTGGTACAACCCAACCCTCATCCCAAGCCTCTCTCTCTGGTACAACCCAACCCTCATCCCAAGCTTCTCTCTCCTTCAAAGCCTCACTCTCTGGCCAAACATCTTGTGTTCAGCCTCTCTCATCCCGAGCCTTTCTCTCCCACAAAGCCTCACTCTCATCCCAGGCCTGCCTCTCCCTCCCTCTACACCAGCCGTATTTAAACATTTTCAGTGTTGCAGGTCCACATGAATTTGGGGAAGAATTAGATAAATTATGGAACTCTTTATAATGTGTCCCATTTTCTCAATGTTGCTTGAAATCTTACAATTGCAGGTGCCGGGCTACCACAATAACCGCCACCTGATTGCCACTCTCCTGGAGGAGGAGGAAGAAGCCGATGTTGTGATAGTAAACATCACATGATGTATCACTAATGGTCATAAGATCAAACATTATGGCTACACATCCCGACAATCACCAGACTGTGTGTGGCACAGCACGAAGGACGGAGTCGCTCGCCAGTCTTGTACGAAGCACAATACAATATCTCACTACTTCCTGCCGCTTTCAATACTTTCTATCAAAGAGACTCACACTACGTACGTACGTACACCGTTCTATTATCCTTTGTACATCTTCACTACTGGCGTTTTCGACCTTATCTGAATGAGTCAGATCAAATGGTTATCAGGGACACAGAATACATAACACTTGTCCACTGTCTTTGTCTTTCATACTCTATTTTTCATATTTGTTTGCCATTTCCCGCAAGAACAAGGTAGCGTCAGGAGTAAGTGAATGAATCCTAGAGTGAAACTTAGCTGGGCTCCTTCCTCTGTTCCTTCATTTGAAAAGTAATACAGAAGGGGAAGATTTCCAACCCCCCCAGTTCCCAACCCTCAGTCGCCTTCCACGATATGCAGAAGATACGTATGCAGACAAATAGACAGACAGGCAGACAGACAGACAGACAGACAGACACACGCACACCACACACACACACACACACACACACACACACACACACACACACACACACACGGAGTAGCGCCGAGAATGGATAAAGGCAAGCAAGGTAAGAATATGTACATGTGTATATATATTCCTATGAGTCCACATGGAAAATGAAACACGATAAGTTCCCAAGTGCACTTTCGTGTAATAATCACATCATCAGGGGAGACACAAGAGAGAAATATAACAGTCAGTTGATATACATCGAAGAGACGTAGCTAGGACGCCATATGGTAAACATGTGGTTGTCCAAGACAGACAACGAGTTTATCATAAACTTATCATTTTGCAAATTCTATCAACAATAAAGTTATCTAATTTGTATAGACCATCACTAATATTAAGATTATAATTCTTTGTGTATTTAATAAAAGAAGATTCAATGATATTTCTCGTGGTAATAGAGTCAGAGTTAATAACTGAGATGGCATTACTCCAGTCAATACAATGATCATAGTTTTTAACGTGATTAAACAAGGCATTTGATTCTTGTGCCGTTCTTATACTATATTTATGTTGCTTAAGTCTAACAGAAAGATCCTTACCAGTCTGCCCAATATAAAATTCATCACAATTTCCACATGGCACTTTATAGATGCATCCAAGAGAATTTTCTGGTTAATTCCTGATTAAGATATTCTGTATAGTATTATTGTTGCAGAAGGCAACATTTAAGGCAACATCTAAGATGAGGCCCATCATCTAAGGCCGAAAGCAACTCAACATTCGCCCCCAGCTAGATAGTGGCACATACCAGGAATCATTTAATTAACTAAAGTAATACAACAACAACAACAACAACAACAACAACAACAAAGACAACAATAAAACAAATCAATGCGTCCAAAAATCTTTAACAAAACAAAATTGTGCACATTTGTATAAAATAACAAGAAAAACATTGCTACGTAATAGAATTGTACACATTGGTATAGAATAACAAGAAGAAAAACATTATCACAAAGCAAAAAAAAGTCCATAAATGTTACAGAAGAACAACATAGTAATAAAATTAATAACAATAATACTTTTCCAAATAAAGACAGGAAACAGTAGTTACAGAACATGTTTTGTTATATAACAAAGAATTCTCAAAACAATGCACATCAAACACAAGAAGAAATTCTTAACGAAGACAAAATAAAACAATTTAGAAAGATGGACATTAACAACCCAGTCTGCAATTCAGTGAAATTCTCTATTTCTTTTTCAACAGAGGAATGTGGTACATTACATAGAGGCAGCCAGTACGATGGTGTTGGGAATGGCTTGGTAAACACCACTACTGCCTGCCTGTGGTCGCTCCCTTCTGCATTACCACATGAAAATGGCCCAGGGTCATCCTCAACACTGCTCATCTGATTTAGTTCAAATACAAACTATAAATCACTATACTACAACTACAGCAACGTAACTAAACTCACTACAAAACTATTAACTATGGAATACAAACGAAAGAACATTACAAACACGAAAAGTATTGAAAACACACACACACAGCGGAGCAAAGTCATCTTGCAATTAACTTTTAAATCAAAATGTCGGTGTTGATGTAGTGACGTCACAACGAGGCCGCCAGTAAAACCAGGCGATTAGAAAACTCGTTCTTGTGTGACACACAACTTTGCCACGATACCTCCGCTCTATCTCAACCAATTAGAAAACTTGTTCTTGTGTGACACACAACTTTGCCACGATACCTCCGCTCTACCTCAACCAATTTCCACGAAATTTTCGGAAGAAGCATATATTTTGTATTACATATGATTGTTAAATTATCAAAATGCGTTGCAAATACCCTTTAACTCTCTCTCTCTCTCTCTCTCTCTCTCTCTCTCTCTCTCTCTCTCTCTCTCTCTCTCTCTCTCTCTGAGAGAGAGAGAGAGAGAGAGAGAGAGAGAGAGAGAGAGAGAGAGAGAGAGAGAGAGAGAGAGACTGCACAACCATATTGCCTCCATATTTACTGAGACTCACAACAGTGATACGCCTTACTTGTATATGGTTCATTCAAACCAGACCAGCTTAGCCCACCTGGACAGACGTGAGATGAGACGCGGAACATGACGGTAACATTACCATGTCACGACAGCCACCGACCCACCGGTGCACCACGGATCAGGCGATGCAGAGACGGGCAGCATGATGACGACCCTGGCTGCACCTGGACACTGGGGACGTCCAGCATGATGACGACCCTGGCTGCACCTGGACACTGGGGACGTCCAACATGATGACGACCCTGGCTGCACCTGGACACTGGGGACGTCCAGCATGATGACGACCCTGGCTGTACCTGGACACTGGGGACGTCCAACATGATGACGACCCTGGCTGCACTTGGACACTGGGGACGTCCAACATGATGACGACCCTGGCTGTACCTGGACACTGGGGACGTCCAGCATGATGACGACCCTGGCTGCACCTGGACACTGGGGACGTCCAACATGATGACGACCCTGGCTGTACCTGGACACTGGGGACGTCCAGCATGATGACGACCCTGGCTGCACCTGGACACTGGGGACGTCCAACATGATGACGACCCTGGCTGCACCTGGACACTGGGGACGTCCAACATGATGACGACCCTGGCTGCACCTGGACACTGGGGACGTCCAGCATGATGACGACCCTGGCTGCACCTGGACACTGGGGACGTCCAGCAGCAGCAGATAATAATGTGGACGAGTCTGCCTCCGCTCGTCAACCACCACCTTACGCTGAAGCCACATAATGACTGGATGGAGGAAGGTATGGCGATACACCGTCAGGTTACACTTCATGTTTCTCTCGGTTATAAAACTAAAACAAGAAAATATTACTAAGTTTTAGTATTTGTATTGTATGACTACAGTTAACCCTTGTGTTAGTAATACAGTGGCCGGAGCGGCTACTGTGACTTTGATGTAATATCCATTTGATAAATCTTTATCTAAATATGACCTTCAGTCATAAAGACTGCACCACAAACCTTTCATTGCCTTGAAATCTTAAGAGAATCGATGTTAACCTTTGTATGTTTTATATATGATCCAGTGACTTTAACCCCAGCCACCGTTGTAGACAGTCATATCCCTGATATGTGGACACCTGGAACGTTGTAGATAATTTATCATGAAGGTCCCAGTACTGTGTCCACGCCACACCCACCCCAACAAAGGGCGCCTGTGGACGACGATGACGAAGGGAGACTCTTCAAGCAAATCTCATCATAAGTTTACAAGGACGATCTCTTTGTGTTTTCTGTCACCTACTAAGGAATATTTGTCAAGCGTTTGGTGTGTCCACAACTGTTTTATACCTTCGGAGTTATATTTCTTCCTCTTGTGTATCACTAACATTGACTCTCGGGTCGCCTGAGTTTTCACTACAACGAAATTCGCAGACGTTACTAAAGGTGAGACGTAAGACCACGTCAGGTAGTCAACAGATGCGACAACTTGACATAACTATCGTAAAATGGTACATTGGATTGTGTTTCCTGCTTGTTTAATTCTTGCTTAGTTTGCATTAACATTTGTCTATTGATTTATAGATTATGGCTGGAGGTAACCATTGTCA
The DNA here is from genome assembly GCF_036320965.1 of Panulirus ornatus. Classification (NCBI taxonomy): domain Eukaryota; kingdom Metazoa; phylum Arthropoda; class Malacostraca; order Decapoda; family Palinuridae; genus Panulirus; species Panulirus ornatus. The sequence goes on from NC_092266.1 coordinate 2,042,787, forward strand.
ACTCTTCATAATTAATGATGATCTGTGGTAGGTTTACTCCCTACACCCATCATCCTTCTTGGTTCCAAATCTATTTCAGGCCACCCAGACCACTGGTGCCTTGTGGATGTACCAATGTGACCCTATGTTCGTACAATTGAGTGTTACCACTGTGTTCTATGAAAATTGTCTCCTTACCAGCGAGTATTGTAAGAAAATGGTTTAATAGTCTATCTTGCAACTGCATCAGCTACTACAGATAATCAGAAAGTGTAAACATTCAGCGGTTCATGAATGCCAAGCGGTTGTTCAAGCCAGGCAAAATGTGTGGATGACTTTGACGGAGTAAGCAATGTGTTGATGAAGTTATGGCTAGTGGTGTGGCGAGGTAGGGTCTGGGCAGCCAGGACACGATTGAGTGATGTTTCGTATCGTCAAGCCTCATTCCTTCCCTTGTCCATGTTTTACTTTTGATGACATTCATAGAGAATGCAGCTAAGGAGTTACGTTTTCTATACACAACATAGATGCTATTCGTTTTTACAAAATCGTAGTTTACTTGCAAACGGTAAAATCACTCATATGTAGTTTTGCCAGGTTTCCTCCTAAATTTGTTCTCCGTATTAGATTCATCATACGTCAACGTAACAACTTAAAACAGAGATGGTCACGAAGTACAAAGATTAAAAATGATGAAAGGCTTTGATAATCTCGATCTAACAAATTACCTAAGGCTAGATCTTCTGATCTAAGTCGTATTAATGGATGCAGTCTGGTGGGAAAACATTCTACCTTCACTGAGGCCAAGTGTTATTTGCTCAACCTAATTGTTAACATACAGACTGATGATTCCCCTGCAACTTCCATGGTATACACACTGACCAACTTGGCAAGTGGTACACCAAGTACAGCGCCACACCTCCTGACTCCTTCCCAACCCACATGATGAAGGTCATGGACAACTTGTATGACCGCTACCTAACATTACCTGGACCCAAGATGACATTAAAAATTATTGATAAATTCTATCTTGCTTGAGAGAACAAAATCTTTAATACTAAAGAATGATGGAAAGAAACAGCAAGATAATATCTTGGGGGATAAAGTGTGTCGATCACTGCAGACAAAATTGAGGATACAACATAGAATAGAGAATTTGTCTCTGATGATGCTCTTGCCTCCTCTGACGTCCACATGTTATCCACATAAACACAGTACGTTACTACAGTACATACAGTAATATCAGTCGTAACACTATGTATGTAGTCGTGATTACCGTAACATGTGAGTGGCAAGTTTGGATGACGTAACGTAACAATATCAGACTTCATCATTCTTAATAGTTTAGGTGGATCATGTAATATTTGGCGTTGCTTCATGTTTTATCAGATGATCAAATGATGGCTGGTCTAATGACCTTCACAAGTCACTGGTCATTAAATCCAACACAGCAACCAACCACTCAGGATGACCAGGAGGGAGCCACCTGGTGCAGACCAAGTGTACCAGCCTGGTGGAGAGGATCAACTGCTCCACCTCAGGATAAGAGCTGCTCAAGTTCTGTAGTGAGGGACACTCCAAGTGGCATGTGAAACTACCAGTCTTAGTTATAAACTACCGCCCGGCTGGCCGGTGGGTGGCTGTGGCCAACATGAACCCAGGGGCTACACACACACACACACACACACACACACACACCGCCCACTGACCTGACCACCGGCCGGTGGGTGGGTGTGGCCAACATGAACCCAGGGGCTACACACACACACACACACACACACACACACACACCGCCCACTGACCTGACCACCGGCCGGTGGGTGGCTGTGGCCAACATGAACCCAGGGGCTACACACACACACACACACACACACACACACACACACACACACACACACCGCCCACTGACCTGACCACCACCACTGTGACCTGACCACGTGTGGCATGTAGCTCATCCTTGGACAACATTAATCAAATACCTAGACAGAATTTTTATGTTACATAAAAGACATTTCTTGATAGGAAACATAAGAAATGATGACGAAAGATAAGGGACGCTATTAGAGGTAAACATTTTGTTAAAATATGAAATACTCTTCCTCAAACTAGCTCCCTGTACTGAATTTTCTTTTACATACCCAGAAGAAAATATATTCTGTGGTTAATCAATATAAATGTTTATGTTTAACAGGTTTTCTATTTCTGATAGTATTTCACTGATTCAGGTTTAAGAACCTTGGTCCTGAACAACCATTATAATGCAACACAATACATATTTACCATAAATAAATCATTTATCACAATAACCATTATGTTTGTACCAGATTCTTTAAGTCCTCAATCACGTTTGTTAATATATAAGGCATTTTTCCGCCACATTTCAATACATAACATATATCTACACGTGTGGAAATATATGTATATGTTTTTATAAATTTTTCTTTGGCTTTTATAATCAAGGTGTAAGATATCCGTCTGAAGAAAATACTAGATAATATTATAGGTTATGTGTGTGTGTGTGTGTGTGTGTTTGTGTGTGTGAGTGTGTGAGCGCACATAGGAGTGAAAACATATTTTACACTTACAAGGTTAAGAGACGGGGCAACACGAGTGTACAAATCCTTCCTCAAAAGACTCACGTGATAATGATTAAAGTAGTACACACACACACACACACACACACACACACACACACACACACACACACACACAGAGCGGCGCCAGGCTGGAGGCGGGGCATCGTGACGTCACAGGCAAGTCCCTCCCCCCGCCAGATCCAAACATGTGTTGTGTCTGGTGATGGCGGTTCAAGATTTCCCACATTTATATTGATCTTTACATTATCATCCACTCCCAAAGTCACCTGGCATTCTTGTGTTTCAACAACAGACGTGATATATGCAACACCAGGCAAACATTGTACCATTATCTGATAGGTTAATTGGTGCACAATCAAGAACCAGTGAATTTCATCGCCGCCATAAGTAAGTAAGGAAGGTGACTTTAATGATGATAAATACGACCTGGTATGGCTGTGTCTACACACTACCGCCATCTGGTCAACATTGTAGATACCAACCTTTAAACTGTGACATTCAACCAAAAGGTTTAAAGTCGCTCATGAAAACGCGAACTTAAAATCTATTCATTTAAATCTACCATTCATCAATAAACATTTAAACACCGTCATTTGAACGTAAACCTTCCAGCTGCGTTATTTTACCAGAGTCCTTTAAGATACGCCATATAAACACAAAATTTAAATGTACGTTAAGCTTGTGCAAACCATCATTGAAACTCAAACTTTTAAATTAGAATTGTAATGAAACTGCGAACTTTTAACTCTGTCAAATTATAGCTATTGTACAAAATGATTCACTTAATTGACAAATTTTGATGTCAGTTAATTTAACGATATCCTTTGTGGTTCATCTCTGAAACACAAACCTTTAAACTTTGTGTCTAGAACTGAACACAACCATTAAGTTTCATAACTGGAATGGAAATTTGGATAATCTATCAAAATTCGTCATATAACGCGAACTTTTAAATCCTTCCATTCAGTTGGGCCGTTACTTGCCTGGCTGCCATTCATAATATGTCCTTTTATATTGTATGTTGACTACGCTCTCATTCATTCGTCATTTGGATCGTCTCACTGATATTCCATTCATAAACTTCATTCCTGCAGCTTATTTTTGACCGCCATGTTGCTTCCTCAAGGTTTATAATTCTTTGTGTATTTAATAATAGAAGATTCAATGATATTTCTCGTGGTACTGGAATTAGAGTTAATAATGCCATCTCAGTTATTAACTCTAACTCCAGTACCACCAGAAATATAATTGAATCTTCTATTTCTGAATACACAAAGAATTATAGTCTTAATATTAGTGATGGTCTATACAAATTGGATAACTTTAATGCTGATAAAATGTGCAAACAATTCACCTTCTTGTCCACATAATAAGTTTATGATACGCTTGTTGTCTGTCTTGGACAATCACATGTTTACCATATGGCGTCCTAGTTACGTCTCTTCGTTGTATATCAACTGACTGTTATATTTCTCTCTTGTGTCTCCCCTGATGATGTGAGTTTTACACGAAAGTGCACTTGGGAACTTATCGTGTTCATTTTCCCCGTGAACTCATAAGAATATACTTGATTACGTGCAAAATTGTGATCCTTTCCAAAATATATATATATATATATATATATATATATATATATATATATATATATATATATATATATATATATACCACATCAATCCAATTCACTCTATTCCTTGCCCGCCTTTCACCCTCCTGTACGTTCAGGCCCCGATCACTCAAAATCTTTTTCACTCCATCTTTCCACCTCCAATTTGGTCTCCCACTTCTCCTTGTTCCCTCCACCTCCGACACATATATCCTCTTGGTCAATCTTTCCTCACTCATTCTCTCCATGTGCCCAAACCATTTCAAAACACCCTCTTCTGCTCTCTCAACCACGCTCTTTTTATTTCCACACATCTCTCTTACAAACACTATAAACAAACTATGATGGTAGCTCCAACCATTATCACAGGATTATTACTCCTCTTCATACAGTCTCACCACAGTAAGGTTTATGCTTAACAATGTCAGTAACAATACATTAAAACCATACAGTTCACTTTTGTGAAAGTGTTAGAATGTCTCCTTTAAAAACTGCTCTCTTATTCTTGATGAGTAAACTGTGGATACAACAGCTAAGTGACATTCCAAACTGATCATTACAATGGAGTGACAGGAACTAACCCACTACCTGTCATGTCATATCACTTATTATTAGATGTGAGATTTCTTATCTAATCATGCAATCCCAGGAAAACCCATTCACATGGTCATACCTTGTATCTTCAAGGCTGCAATACAGTTAGTAGCAGGGAAATAGTAGACTCTTTTGAGGTAGGAAGTTCATCAATGAGACTATATTGCTTTTCATCCACTGACATTCATACAACCTCCTTGAAGGTGATATTTTTTAATTGTGACATAAATCTTGCATGTGGAGTGCAGTAACTACTTAGAAAGGGAACTAAATATATTGATTAATGGCCCGGTAACCAGTTATGATACAATACCTGTAGAAACAGCACCGTGAATCACAAGGAATTATCCACCCTACAACAAAACAGCGATCATTATCAATATGGACAACAAAATTCATGAGCCAATGCAAAACAATTTTCAACTCAAAATAAAACAGCTATTTAGTGGATTTAGTACAGCACATAATCTATGACGTATATGTTAAATATGAGAATCAACAATTTTGCATAGTAGGTTAGCAACTTCCTGTTGTCTTATGGATGATGCTTCACAGAATCAAACTACAGGTCTTCATGAAACCAACTTCATGAAACAGTAGAGTATAGCACAAATATGAATGATATATAAGGATACATTCACTTGTATGTTCTCTACTAACCTGAGAATATTGGGTAATTAGTAACAAATTTTGCACTCCTGTGGATGCTGATCCCCTTAATATATATATATATATGCTTAATATATCATCCCTGGGGATAGCGGAGAAAGAATACTTCCCACGTATTCCCTGCGTGTCGTAGAAGGCGACTAAAAGGGAAGGGAGCGGGGGGCTGGAAATCCTCCCCTCTCGTTTTTTTTTTTTTTTTTTTCTAATTTTCCAAAAGAAGGAACAGAGAAGAGGTCCAGGTGAGGATATTCCCTCAAAGGCCCAGTCCTCTGTTCTTAACGCTACCTCGCTATCGCGGGAAATAGCGAATAGTATGAAAAAAAAAAAATATATATATATATATATATATATATATATATATATATATATATATATATATATATATATATATATATATATATATCCTTCAGTATGTTTACTTTCGATAATGAGGAACAGAAGAAGGAGCCAAACAAGTAAATTTCGTCAAAGACATCTCTCTTTTCTTAACGCTGCCTCGCAAAGATTTTCATTAATTCATATTGAAGAAACAGACGTATTTTCTATTGTCTGGTTAGCTCAGTGGTAGAGCGTGAGTCTCACACACTCAAGGTCGTGGGTTCGAGACCCACACCAGACATAATTTTTGTCTTTTTCTTTTTTCATTTTGTCCGCATCACATGTGTGCAACATTCAGTATGTTCGTCCAACGTTATAGTGAAGATCTTCACAATAAATTGGGGTTTTCGACCTTATCTGAAAGGGTCAGGTCCACCAAGACGTCCTTGAAATCTTCCAGAAGCTTCTGGCGATCCTCCTCCAACTGCTGGGCACATCAGAGTTAACATGGGCCGGACATCGGTTGTGGAACGACTTAATCTGCTTCCGGTAGTTAGCAGGGATGATAATGAGGGCTCTGACCTCATACCAGGTCATCTTAGTTCTAGTCTATTGCTTAGTTCCAGTCTATCGCTTAGTTCCAGTCTATTGCAACGACAATAAAAAGTAAAACATTTCTTCGTGGAAAATTGAGAGGAAAACACGACAGCAACATGGAGATTTACCCTGTGGTTATTTTGCCGGCTAGTCGGCAACGGTCGGTCAAACACTATTTTGCCGTGGTAATCTCAGTGCTTTATATAGTACTATGTCATAAAATATGTTCTTGGGGGCGTAGCTCAGTGGTAGAGCACTCGCTTGGCATGCGAGAGGACCCGTGTTCAAACCCCGGCGCCTCCATTTTTTATTTGGGAAATTCATTGTTTTCAGTCTTGTATATGTATATATATATATATATATTATATATATATATATATATATATATATATATATATATATATATATATATATATATATATATATATATATATATATATATCGTCCGATCAGGGAAGTTAAGCAACGTTGGGTCTGGTTAGTACTTGGATGGGTGACCGTCTGGGAACACCAGATGCTGTTATCCCTGGGGATAGGGAAGAAAGTATACTTGCCTCGTATTCCCTGCGTGTCGTACAAGGCGACTAAAAGCGGAGGGAGCAGAAGGCCGGAAATCCTTTACTCTCATTTTCAATTTTTCAAAAGACGGAACAGAGAAGATATAAAGATATTGTAAAGATGTAACTAATATAAGATATAAGAATGAATGGAAGATACGGATGTAGCTGAAACAAGGAGTAATGAAGATTAAGGGGCAATGAAAATTATTCTGTAGTGAAGATAACTGTATATGTTGAGATTCTGTATTGAACATCAAGAAGTAATGATAATGATGAGAGTGTAGTGACGATGAGGATTTAGTTAGGGAGTGGTGACAATTGCCTTTACAATGATAATAAGGAGGTAACACAATGAGGAACACAAACTTTCCAAAGCTACGTTGAAGTCAGACTTTGAACTAAGTTTGGTAAACAGAAGGATGATGTTAAGATGAGAGTGTAGTGAGGAAGAGTATAGTGATGATAAGGATATTGTCAAGATAGGTTGTAGTGAAGATACGAATGAAGTGAAGATACGAATGTAGTAGAGATAAGGGTTATTGAAGAGTAAAGTTTATTCAAAATGATTATGTAGTGAAGATAAGAACTACTTTTAGTAATCATCAGGGAGTGCAATGATGATGGTATTGTAGAAATAACGGTGTAGTGAAGAAGAGGGTGTAGTGAAGATATATTTAGTGAAAATAAGCTAGTAGTGAAGATACACGTTAGTGAATATGAGGTTGTTCCCCTAATCCTCCAAACTACGTTCAAGGGCGGATCCAAAGCCAACCGAAAAAGCTATTTCTCTGTGTATTGTTAGTGGTGGTGGTGTGTGTAGGTCTGTGTAATCATCTATTTGCACTGTATTAGGAGGGAGTTTTACACTCGTGGGGCCCCGTGTAAGTACGTTGTTTGTGTGAGCGGGTAAAACATAAAGCCTTCCTTGAAACCAGCTTAGTCAAGATAAGGTCATATGAAGATGAGGTTGTAGTGAAGGTTATAATAAGCGTTGCATAGTGAAGATAAAGGAATTAAGGGAGAGATCAGTGGTTGACAAGGTAGCATGATATACCAATGCGTTATGATAACTGATTTACTGAATTATTCCATACTGGAGGAAGAGAGAGAGAGAGAGAGAGAGAGAGAGAGAGAGAGAGAGAGAGAGAGAGAGAGAGAGAGAGAGAGAGAGAGAGAGAGAGAGAGACTGTGTGAGAGAGGCTGGACACGAGAGAGAGGCTTTAGATGAGTCAGGCACGACAGGAGAGAGAGGCTTGGGACGAGAGTCAGGCTGGACCACACCGACAAGGCATTTCTCCCAACACCTGCACACACACACACACACACACACACACACACACACACACACACACACACACACACACACACACTTAGCAAACAACAACACCCTTCCCACAACACTCACGAAACACCCTCCCGAATACACCCACAACACACACACCTCTTCTTCCATGCCCACAACACACTCTCCCACCGTACACCTGCGACACACACCTTCCCCACACCACACGTCTATAGCACACCCACACCACACATCTCGCCCACCACACTGTATCTGCTAGTATTGCATTGATCTCGTTATACATTTGATGTATTTTCAGTTTGACTTATGGTATGGCTACAGATTTCACGACTGCACCTGCTCACACCCATTATAATTTAAGAACAATCATACATTTGTGTTATTGTGAGGATAGATTGATAGACACATAAATATATAGATATTCAGATAGATACATGGATAGATAGGTAAGGCAACCTTCATCTTTCTAAGAAATTGATGATATGCGCAATATCCTGCAACAAATACATGTACATGGATGTAGTGATAATGTGGGTCAGGTATAAGGCCAGTGGTGTTGAAGGTGTAGTGAATGTGACCATTGACTTGAACCATAAGAGTGTAGTGAAGATAAGGCTGTAGTTAAGATGATTCTTAAAGTGACTCAAGGTTGTTGTGAGTAAAAGGAAGCTTCGAAGATGAGTACTTCCTATCTGAAAGTCAACAATTACAAAATTGATGAAGCATAACAACGTCCTCGGACAGCCGACTACAACCATAGAGTGAACCTGACTCTCACCTAACAACGTCCTCTCAATGACAAATGTCTTACCAGAATCTTCTAGAACCTTCCAGAAAACCATGAACTCTGCAGGTAAGGAGGGAATGGCCTCTGGCTGCTGATGATAACCACATTATTACATATATATGCTTATATATACATATATATGTATATATATGTATGTATATACAATATATAGAACAATGTGGCCATCATCAGTTTCTAAGAAAACTGAAAAGATGAGGTCCCACCGAGATTCGAACTCGGATTGCTGGATCCAGAGTCTAGAGTGCTAACCCTTACACCATGGGACCTGATAAGAAAAGATGTGATGTCATCTAAATGTTTTACATATAATCAGCCAGAGGCCCTCCCTCCTTGCCTGCAAATGTCATTGTTTTCTGGAAGGTTCTCGAAGATTCTGGTAAGATAATTGCCATTGAGAGGACGTTGTTATACTTCATTTCCATTAATTCTATTATTGTTGACTTTCAGATACAGAAAGATGGATATATAGATAGATAGGTGAACAGATAGATATTTAGAGAGTTAAACAGGTAAGGTTATGCATTTCAATTTTCTAAGAAATCGTTGCTGTACGCATTATTCTTCAAGAAATACATGTATGTACATGTAGAGTATATGTGCATGTAATTAATGACATATTTTTCAATAGTAGGTACGTAATAGTAGGAGGTGAGAGTACTGCTATCACTCGATCAACCGCTTGGATAATGTCCTTCAGTGATTCACTAACAAAGTGTGGAGTTACGACACTCTGGTACTGGTAAAGGAAAACAGCACAGGACAGATGTCTGCTCCAACACTGTCCATCCACACTATGGAGACCACTATGAATTTACCTGTCTGTGGCTCTGGACGGGCAGGTTTATATCATGAGACTCTCTCTCTCTCTCTCTCTCTCTCTCTCTCTCTCTCTCTCTCTCTCTCTCTCTCTCTCTCTCTCTCTCTCTCTCTCTCTCTCTCTCTCTCTTCCCCCGCCCCCATCTCTATCCTCTCATCGTCATATTCTTGTGTTAAGAGTGACGGTAGAGAGGCAACGATCACATAATTCACTGTGGAATTATGGTATCATCGTCAGACGTGTGAAGGTTCTGATATCTCACTAAGTCTCTGGCAGAGCTGCCTCATCTGTTTTGTCAGTCAGGGCTTCCTCCGACCTGAGCTGATCTGGCCATAATGACTGCTCCAGAAGATTAAGACGATCACATCCTGTCAACCACTCGGACGCTTTGGTGGATAATTTAGCCATGGGTGATATCAGGCAGGTGATCTATCGTACGTAAGTGCTCTTTTTAGGCTCGTGCACGAACTGTCCCTTCATCCAAGCAGAAGTCCACAGTGTCCTATTTCACAGTAAAGGTCATGTAAACATGGATGAAAAATCATGGAAAACAATGAGGATCGGAGAACGAAGATTAACGGGTCTGAAATTCACGATATGCAGTTCCAAGAGATAATACTGTACAACATATACATTTCATCATTCCTGCTATGAAACATAAAGTTAATAGACATATGGCACATCCCATTCTACTTAGACACGCACGTGCTCATTGGAATCACCAGCTATTATGAGGATGAGGACAACAACACTGTTAATGAACATAAACATGACAGCCAATACAAGGATATCAATAACCAACAAGATATAAGATTGACTTAAGTTCTACTAGTCTTGTGCACACAGCTATGGATGATGGTGTGTACCTGTATGAACTAGTGAGGTGTCTTAACACAAAGCACATTATTCATAGTCAACAGAACTAACGTTGTTTCAACTAAATATAAAACAACCCATCTGCCGCAGTTAGTGACCCAGGCTATAATAAGTTGCCAAATATCTCCCTAGCCTTGGAAAACCTCCTACACACGAGCCTCTTCCGCTCCGGAGGAACACCATATCTTAGCTGACGACAATCGTACTGTCACCCTGGGTTAGTCCCAGCTACCTCGTCTCTCTACTCATGAGACACTATGACACACGAAGGTTAATATCCTCTAGCAAAAACGTGTTATCCTCCTAAACAACAGTGTCAGAAGTGGAACTTTATCCACAACTTATCTCTTGTCCCCCTGATTCTTCCCCAGTGACCTCAACCCGTGGAACAACAAGCTTTAGGATATCTTATTGTTCTCCAGCTGTTAACCGTGTTATAGATCATCACTACCTCTGTTGTCTGGCAGTCCCATGTACTCCCATGTAGTGTAGTTGCTCTTTCCGTGGAAGGTGATCTCGGGTGAGACCAATTAACCTTCTTGTCTTCTTGAGTCACTAAACCTCTAATATATACCTTATTTTTCAGAGTTTACATATGCAACTTGAGTATATGATGCATGACAGTGGAATGATCTCACAGTCTTACCATAACACTGATTGTATCATATCAGCCACTATCTTACTATAACAGATATGCGTGTACATTTGTCACTGTCTTTCTTTCTATCTGCTTATCTGTTCTAACATGTAAACGAAATTCTAACGAAATCGAAGCCAGATTTTATGTGCCCTGAACTACCCCTTTATGTCGTGGGGTTCGCTGCTGGTTGTTGGGTGTTGGGGGCTGAGGGTAGACACCCCCCCCCCCCCCCCCCCCCCCCCCAGGAATATATGGCAAAGATACATGTGCCCACCCACGCTGGGCCTAGCTGTTCCCGCCAGCGGCCAAGACTTATCCTCCAGGCCGGCGGATGAATGAAGAAACTTGTGAAGGGTTTAGGGCACAGGTCATCCTCGACGTCCTCACCTCTCTCATATTAAAGACACGTTAAAGTTATCAAATCTATGTAATGCAAAATTTTTGTTCTTATTAACATACTTAAAGTACTTAATAAGAGACCACTCAACTATATTTCTATCCATGACTGATTAGTGTATATGATAACCTTAACACTGCTCCAGTTAGGTTGATGACCAAAGCTTTTGAGTTGGACATATATTTCATTACATCTTGACCATACCTATCACTGTTTATATGTTGTTTAATCATAGTATTAAGAACTATACCAGTTTAATCAGTGAAAAACTGATCACACTTTTTACAGAGGATATTGTAAACACAACCCTTCTCAAAAGTTGCAGAATCTTTTGTTATTAAACTGCCCCAGACCACATCATTACTGCTGATGACTACATTGATATCAAAATGGTAAACAAAATAAGAAGATAAAGCAAATTCGCGTAACAGGATATACGCAAAAGTTTTTGTTCACAAATGCTTCTTTAGGTTGAGCATTGTAAAGATTGCAAGATTGCAAGCTGAATCAAGGATATGTTTGATATACTGTCATATGTGATAATTGTCATAGATGTTACTGAGTTCATCATCAATGAATTTTTTACTACATATATGAAATGGTCTAAGACACGTTGATGAAAATATAGAACGTTTCACTTTGTTGTGATAAGTAGAGCAGTAGTAAATGATATGAACAGACATATGTGGGTTTACGATATATGCTAAAATCTAGGCTGTTTTCATCCCTATGAAAATTAGTCTAAGAATGCCAATGTCTCAATTTCAAGAGTGAGCTTTATTTAGTTTATCAAACAAGCCATATTAGTAAGAAGTAAATCTTCATTTCTATCAATAAGCCACAGATAAGGAATATCATCAAATTATCGGTACTATTTGATATCATTACGCAAGAAGCCATAAAGTATATTGCTTACAACAAATTCCATACGTGACTTACCTCACGCGGCAGGTTATCATGATGTATGGCAAATCCTCTCCTAGCCCTCCTTAAATAATCTATATATGGAATTTTTTGAAAGCAAGACAGCATTTCTTGCTTTTTCCTGACCTATCCGATTTAGATGAGTAATAATTCATTATCATTTACTGATTTCTAACCTTCAGACATTCAAAGTCTTTTTTTATTTAGTAAACTGCATAAATCTCTTTTTCTTCTATAAAAAAATTTTGTTTCCCTAAAAAATCTATCCAAGTCATCTTGAGAAAATACCACTGAAGTTCATGGTTTATGTTTCTTCAAAACACAAAATCTACTGGGTTTTCCTGTTATCACAATTCCATTCTTCATTTTGGACAGACTGTTCATTTTGGTAACTTATATTCTTACAAGACTCGCCCTAGTTACCTGTCCTGTGAAAGACTTTCTACTCCAGCAGATCCATGTTTTACTGCCATACAACAACGTATATTTCGCTGCTTCTTTCAACAACCTGCCAAACTTGACATGTGAAATATATTCCTTTCTTTACTCTCCTTATTGCTGGGGCAACGTGCCTGTTCTTCCAGCCTCCTGTGCCTGAGTCATCCTTCTCCATCCTTGCTGGCAGTATTCCTCCAGTATTCAAACCTCAGTAACTTCATCTTTCCATCCAGCCACATTCTACATTCAGACTCCATTTCTCAAACGTAACGATCTTACGTTTACTTCCATCCACTTTCCGTTTTCTCCTCTTACTTGTTTTTCTTCATGCATTTAATGATCCCTGTCCAGTTTTGTTAATTCTTCAACAAATTACCTTTTCAACTTCAGTTCCTTCCGGCAGACATTAACTCTATACCACAACTTCCAGTGGCAGTTGTAAGCCACTTTCACCATCTATTATTGTACTGTATATGTTAAACAACCTTGGGGACAACACATAACAGCAGCAGAACTTTATACATAGTAGGTTATAGTCAGCAACCGGCCAGGGTGGTACTACCATCCCGACTTAGGACTGTTACAGTGGTACCCGGAACCATCTTACATCCTCCGTGTCAGTAATGTGTGGACACCAGCCGCCCAGGGAAGTACCGTCATCCCGACTTAAGAGTGTTAAAGTGATGCTGGAAACCATCTTCCATCCTGTGTGTCAAAATTGCTGGTCTTACTTTCTCTCTCATTATAACTAAGCTACCGGGCGGCTGGTCTTAACATATCCCTACCTGCACCACACACCTCTCCTCCTTTGTATAGCTTTACCTTTACTGTGAATCGAGAAACTTGATATGATTTATGGCGAGGCAGGAGGGAGGGAGTAATGACGGTGGGTAGGGAGTTATTGATTGGTTTCTTCTCATCTTCATACTTCCTTGGTGGTTTTACTTCCACCTTCTTTATTCCCTCTTAGTGAAAGGGCAAAGGAGATATGTGTGTGTGTGTGTGTGTGTGTGTGTGTGTGTGTGTGTGTGTGTGTGTGTGTGTGTGTGTGTATTTCACTACACTCCTCTTAATTTTGCCTACACAGCGGATATATATGTGAAGATATGTGTCATCGTCGCTTAACGAAACAATACAGTCTCACGAAAACATTTTATCTTCAAAGGAGTCCATCGTGTCCCTGCTACTGAGTGCAAAGCAACCTTGAAGCTGCAGGAACCCTTAGATAAGGGGTCCAAATGTCGTATGAAAACCGGTTGTAGTAATACATACATTCCTTTTGGTGTGGAGGAATGGATAGACGTATTTACCACTACCACAAGTTCCAAATAAACATATGCTTATCTCCTTATAAAGAGTTCAAAGTAACATCAAGACAAAGACGATATGAATCCATCAACGTTGTGATGCCAGACACAGAGAGAGTGGTCAGCTCCTGATAAGGCTGGAGACCTGGTGAGTGCTGGCATATTGACCATGACGTAACTGGGAACTGTAGTGGACACTCAGGGTGGAGGAGGCTCCTCCCTGGCGTTTGATGTCCATTATACTCTAACTCGAATATACCTAATAGTAGTTACATGTTTGATATTGAATTGATTATCATCTCACCTGAATGCCAAGTACACACTTGAGTTCCGTAAACCAACTTAAGAGCATGATATATATTGCATAAAACTATCAAAAGCCCAATCACTGAGCAAACAGGGAAGACATCAGAGTGATATATGAAATTATTAAGACAACATTTGCCGTCCTACACTTCCATACCCCACAACACTCCAGCTAGGGCTACACTGGCCGACCAGGGTCACCTCCCCCGTGTCAACACACACTGAAGGTACACTGGCCGTACAGTGTCCACACAAGGACACCTGAACGCCGCCCAGTAGTCGATCAAGAGCAAGTTTAGGTGGATATATAAATTTACCCACTAAAGTAAAGAAATTTGCAAATAACGTGAAACGTGAGTCCACGTTTGTTTAAAACGCATTGACCGATTTACCACATACAAGGAACTGACACACATTAACAGTGTCTCAACTGAGTGATGAGAAAAATCAACGGATTATAACCTGAATCAGCAGCAGGAAAAAATCATCATCACATTCTCACTGATCCATCAGTGAGTTAATGAGTCACTAACACCCAGAACACGTCTTACTAATGCTGGATATATCTCCACATATATCAAGTCCAGGTTCTAAGACATTATGGGGTGTTGTACCGCCAGATGTTTATTATAAACTTATGATAGACTACTCCGTTGTGCCATACTGGAACCATTCTTTGGTTTTCGTTATCATTTTAACAGAAGTCTGCTGTGTGATTAGTTATTGTTCTTCCTTACGTTGTTTATAAGGCTGCACCATCACCCAATACTATATTTTGCTTATCTTCCTATACTTCCCCGCATCCTTCATGCGCCCTTCTTCATTTAACTTCATTCGCTATCACGTGGTCGTAATCACAACTACATCATGTATGTAAATACCTCCAATTATTATTCAGTCGTCTTGGTCACTGGGTCCTCTCCCATCCCTTGAGCAAACCCATTGTAAGAATACTTTTGTTCATAAGGAAACTGGACATATTTCATTTGCCACCAAGAAAAGAGGCGGCGGCTTGAATGGAGCAATTATCAGCAACGTAATTGTTGTGCCTGGCATATTTACCAGACCATGTTTGGTCCACATCCACAATATCACATATTACAGAAACACTTATGTAGTGATATCCGTTGTGCACTGAGCGATTACCTTACCCAGAGGGCGGGGCCATTGTACTTCATATGTGTATCTGAAATGTTTGGTATACACTGTCTTGATGGCCTGTAGAGTATTGTCATTGAAAGGGAATAAATAAAAAAGTATTGCCTAAAATTTCTAAATGATTACAAGTAGAAGGACCTGGTTAATGGACATTTTAATGGTTGCAGTAACAGGTCATTGATTATATGTTAAAATAAACGTTTAAGTTTCTACAGACAGTGTTTTTAGTGGCCGGTTAGGTTAACAGATACTATACGTAGACAGAATGAGAGAGAGAGAGAGAGAGAGAGAGAGAGAGAGAGAGAGAGAGAGAGAGAGAGAGAGAGAGAGAGAGAGAGAGAGAGAGAGACCGACTGATATCAATATAAAGAGGGAGAGAGAAGAAAGAAAGCAAGAGAGAGAGAGAGAGAGAGAGAGAGAGAGAGAGAGAGAGAGAGAGAGAGAGAGAGAGAGGGGAAAAGCGATTGATATCGATAGGGATAGAATGGGATATATATATATATATATATATATATATATATATATATATATATATATATATATATATATATATATATATATATATATATATATATATATATATATATATATATATATATATATATATACATATATATATATATATATATATATATATATATATATATATATATATATATATATATATATATATATATATTTTTTTTTTTTTATACTTTGTCGCTGTCTCCCGCGTTTGCGAGGTAGCGCAAGGAAACAGACGAAAGAAATGGCCCAACCCCCCCCCATACACATGTACATACACATGTCCACACACGCAAATATACATACCTACACAGCTTTCCATGGTTTACCCCGGACGCTTCACATGCCTTGATTCAATCCACTGACAGCACGTCAACCCCTGTATACCACATCACTCCAATTCGCTCTATTTCTTGCCCTCCTTTCACCCTCCTGCATGTTCAGGCCCCGATCACACAAAATCCTTTTCACTCCATCTTTCCACCTCCAATTTGGTCTCCCTCTTCTCCTCGTTCCCTCCACCTCCGACACATATATCCTCTTGGTCAATCTTTCCTCACTCATTCTCTCCATGTGCCCAAACCATTTCAAAACACCCTCTTCTGCTCTCTCAACCACGCTCTTTTGATTTCCACACATCTCTCTTACCCTTACGTTACTTACTCGATCAAACCACCTCACACCACACATTGTCCTCAAACATCTCATTTCCAGCACATCCATCCTCCTGCGCACAACTCTATCCATAGCCCACGCCTCGCAACCATACAACATTGTTGGAACCACTATTCCTTCAAACAGGATGTGTAGAGGATGTGTGGATCAGGTGTTTGCTTTGAAGAATGTATGTGAGAAATACTTAGAAAAGCAAATGGATTTGTATGTAGCATTTATGGATCTGGAGAAGGCATATGATAGAGTTGATAGAGATGCTCTGTGGAAGGTATTAAGAATATATGGTGTGGGAGGCAAGTTGTTAGAAGCAGTGAAAAGTTTTTATCGAGGATGTAAGGCATGTGTACGTGTAGGAAGAGAGGAAAGTGATTGGTTCTCAGTGAATGTAGGTTTGCGGCAGGGGTGTGTGATGTCTCCATGGTTGTTTAATTTGTTTATGGATGGGGTTGTTAGGGAGGTAAATGCAAGAGTTTTGGAAAGAGGGGCAAGTATGAAGTCTGTTGGGGATGAGAGAGCTTGGGAAGTGAGTCAGTTGTTGTTCGCTGATGATACAGCGCTGGTGGCGGATTCATGTGAGAAACTGCAGAAGCTGGTGACGAAGTTTGGTAAAGTGTGTGGAAGAAGAAAGTTAAGAGTAAATGTGAATAAGAGCAAGGTTATTAGGTACAGTAGGGTTGAGGGTCAAGTCAATTGGGAGGTGAGTTTGAATGGAGAAAAACTGGAGGAAGTGAAGTGTTTTAGATATCTGGGAGTGGATCTGTCAGCGGATGGAACCATGGAAGCGGAAGTGGATCATAGGGTGGGGGAGGGGGCGAAAATTTTGGGAACCTTGAAAAATGTGTGGAAGTCGAGAACATTATCCCGGAAAGCAAAAATGGGTATGTTTGAAGGAATAGTGGTTCCAACAATATATATATATATATATATATATATATATATATATATATATATATATATATATATATATATATATATATATATATATATATATATATATATATATATATATATATAAATATATATATATATATATATATATTTTTTTTTTTTTTTTTTTTTTTTTTTTATACTTTGTCGCTGTCTCCCGCGTTTGCGAGGTAGCGCAAGGAAACAGACGAAAGAAATGGCCCAACCCCCCCCCCATACACATGTACATACACACGTCCACACACGCAAATATACATACCTACACAGCTTTCCATGGTTTACCCCAGACGCTTCACATGCCTTGATTCAATCCACTGACAGCACGTCAACCCCTGTATACCACATGACTCCAATTCACTCTATTCCTTGCCCTCCTTTCACCCTCCTGCATGTTCAGGCCCCGATCACACAAAATCTTTTTCACTCCATCTTTCCACCTCCAATTTGGTCTCCCTCTTCTCCTCGTTCCCTCCACCTCCGACACATATATCCTCTTGGTCAATCTCTCCTCACTCATTCTCTCCATGTGCCCAAACCATTTCAAAACACCCTCTTCTGCTCTCTCAACCACGCTCTTTTTATTTCCACACATCTCTCTTACCCTTACGTTACTTACTCGATCAAACCACCTCACACCACACATTGTCCTCAAACATCTCATTTCCAGCACATCCATCCTCCTGCGCACATCTCTATCCATAGCCCACGCCTCGCAACCATACAACATTGTTGGAACCACTATTCCCTCAAACATACCCATTTTCGCTTTCCGAGATAATGTTCTCGACTTCCACACATTTTTCAAGGCTCCCAAAATTTTCGCCCCCTCCCCCACCCTATGATCCACTTCCGCTTCCATGGTTCCATCCGCTGACAGATCCACTCCCAGATATCTAAAACACTTCACTTCCTCCAGTTTTTCTCCATTCAAACTCACCTCCCAATTGACTTGACCCTCACCCCTACTGTACCTAATAACCTTGCTCTTATTCACATTTACTCTCAACTTTCTTCTTCCACACACTTTACCAAACTCAGTCACCAGCTTCTGCAGTTTCTCACATGAATCAGCCACCAGCGCTGTATCATCAGCGAACAACAACTGACTCACTTCCCAAGCTCTCTCATCCCCAACAGACTTCATACTTGCCCCTCTTTCCAGGACTCTTGCATTTACCTCCCTTACAACCCCATCCATAAACAAATTAAACAACCATGGAGACATCACGCACCCCTGCCGCAAACCTACATTCACTGAGAACCAATCACTTTCCTCTCTTCCTACACGTACACATGCCTTACATCCTCGATAAAAACTTTTCACTGCTTCCAACAACCTGCCTCCCACACCATATATTCTTAATACCTTCCACAGAGCATCTCTATCAACTCTATCATATGCCTTCTCCAGATCCATAAATGCTACATACAAATCCATTTGCTTTACTAAGTATTTCTCACATACATTCTTCAAAGCAAACACCTGATCCACACATCCTCTACCACTTCTGAAACCGCACTGCTCTTCCCCAATCTGATGCTCTGTACATGCCTTCACCCTCTCAATCAATACCCTCCCATATAATTTACCAGGAATACTCAACAAACTTATACCTCTGTAATTTGAGCACTCACTCTTATCCCCTTTGCCTTTGTACAATGGCACTATGCACGCATTCCGCCAATCCTCAGGCACCTCACCATGAGTCATACATACATTAAATAACCTTACCAACCAGTCAACAATACAGGCACCCCCTTTTTTAATAAATTCCACTGCAATACCATCCAAACCTGCTGCCTTGCCGGCTTTCATCTTCCGCAAAGCTTTTACTACCTCTTCTCTGTTTACCAAATCATTTTCCCTAACCCTCTCACTTTGCACACCACCTCGACCAAAACACCCTATATCTGCCACTCTGTCATCAGACACATTCAACAAACCTTCAAAATACTCATTCCATCTCCTTCTCACATCACCGCTACTTGTTATCACCTCCCCATTTGCGCCCTTCACTGAAGTTCCCATTTGCTCCCTTGTCTTACGCACTTTATTTACCTCCTTCCAGAACATCTTTTTATTCTCCCTAAAATTTACTGATAGTCTCTCACCCCAACTCTCATTTGCCCTTTTTTTCACCTCTTGCACCTTTCTCTTGACCTCCTGTCTCTTTCTTTTATACTTCTCCCACTCAATTGCATTTTTTCCCTGCAAAAATCGTCCAAATGCCTCTCTCTTCTCTTTCACTAATACTCTTACTTCTTCATCCCACCACTCACTACCCTTTCTAAACAGCCCACCTCCCACTCTTCTCATGCCACAAGCATCTTTTGCGCAATCCATCACTGATTCCCTAAATACATCCCATTCCTCCCCCACTCCCCTTACTTCCATATATATATATATATATATATATATATATATATATATATATATATATATATATATATATATATATATATATATATATATATATATATATATATATATATATATATATATTTTTTTTTTTTTCTTTTTCTGCTTTGTCGCTGTCTCCCGCGTTTGCGAGGTAGCGCAAGGAAACAGACGAAAGAAATGGCCCAACCCACCCACATACACATGTATATACATACGTCCACACACGCAAATATACATACCTACACAGCTTTCCATGGTTTACCCCAGACGCTTCACATGCCTTGATTCAATCCACTGACATCACGTCAACCCCGGTATACCACATCGCTCCAATTCACTCTATTCCTTGCCCTCCTTTCACCCTCCTGCATGATCAGGCCCCGATCACACAAAATCTTTTTCACTTCATCTTTCCACCTCCAATTTGGTCTCCCTCTTCTCCTCGTTCCCTCCACCTCCGACACATATATCCTAATGGTCAACCTTTCCTCACTCATTCTCTCCATGTGCCCAAACCATTTCAAAACACCCTCTTCTGCTATCTCAACCACGCTCTTTTTATTTCCACACATCTCTCTTACCCTTACGTTACTTACTCGATCAAACCACCTCACACCACACATTGTCCTCAAACATCTCATTTCCAGCACATCCATCCTCCTGCGCACCACTCTATCCATAGCCCACGCCTCGCAACCATACAACATTGTTGGAACCACTATTCCTTCAAACATACCCATTTTTGCTTTCCGAGATAATGTTCTCGACTTCCACACATTCTTCAAGGCTCCCAGAATTTTCGCCCCCTTCCCCACCCTATGATCCACTTCCGCTTCCATGGTTCCATCCGCTGCCAGATCCACTCCCAGATATCTAAAACACTTTACTTCCTCCAGTTTTTCTCCATTCAAACTCACCTCCCAATTGACTTGACCCTTAACCCTACTGTACCTAATAACTTTGCTCTTATTCACATTTACTCTTAACTTTCTTCTTTCACACACTTTACCAAACTCAGTCACCAGCTTCTGCAGTTTCTCACATGAATCAGCCACCAGCGTTGTATCATCAGCGAAAAACAACTGACTCACTTCCCAAGATCTCTCATCCCCAACAGACTTCATACTTGCCCCTCTTTCCAAAACTCTTGCATTTACCTACGTAATAACCCCATCCATAAACAAATCAAACAACCATGGAGACATCACACACCCCTGCCGCAAACCTACATTCACTGAGAACCAATCACTTTCCTCTCTTCCTACACGTACACATGCCTTACATCCTCGATAAAAACTTCACTGCTTCTAACAACTTGCCTCCCACACCATATATTCTTAATACCTTCCACAGAGCATCTCTATCAACTCTATCATATGCCTTCTCCAGATCCATAAATGCTACATACAAATCCATTTGCTTTTCTAAGTATTTCTCACATACATTTTTCAAAGCAAACACCTGATCCACACATCCTCTACCACTTCTGAAACCACACTGCTCTTCCCCAATCTGATGCTCTGTACATGCCTTCACCCTCTCAATCAATACCCTCGGATACAATTTACCAGGAATACTCAACAAACTTATACCTCTGTAATTTGAGCACTCACTCTTATCCCCTTTGCCTTTGTTCAATGGCACTATGCACGCATTCCGCCAATCCTCAGGCACTTCACCATGAGTCATACATACATTAAATAACCTTACCAACCAGTCAACAATACAGTCACCCCCTTTTTTAATAAATTCCACTGCAATACCATCCAAACCTGCTGCCTTGCCGGCTTTCATCTTCCGCAAAGCTTTTACTACCTCTTCTCTGTTTACCAAATCATTTTCCCTAACCCTCTCACTTTGCACACCACCTCGACCAAAACACCCTATATCTGCCACTCTGTCATCAGACACATTCAACAAACCTTCAAAATACTCATTCCATCTCCTTCTCACATCACCGCTACTTGTTATCACCTCCCCATTTGCGCCCTTCACTGAAGTTCCCATTTGCTCCCTTGTCTTACGCACTTTATTTACCTCCTTCCAGAACATCTTTTTATTCTCCCTAAAATTTACTGATAGTCTCTCACCCCAACTCTCATTTGCCCTTTTTTTCACCTCTTGCACCTTTCTCTTGACCTCCTGTCTCTTTCTTTTATACTTCTCCCACTCAATTGCATTTTTTCCCTGCAAAAATCGTCCAAATGCCTCTCCTTCTCTTTCACTAATACTCTTACTTCTTCATCCCACCACTCACTACCCTTTCTAAACAGCCCACCTCCCACTCTTCTCATGCCACAAGCATCTTTTGCGCAATCCATCACTGATTCCCTAAATACATCCCATTCCTCCCCCACTCCCCTTACTTCCATATATATATATATATATATATATATATATATATATATATATAATATATATATATAATATATATATATATATATATATATATATATATATATATATATATATATAATATATATATTTTTTTTTTTTCTTTTTTTGCTTTGTCGCTGTCTCCCGCGTTTGCGAGGTAGCGCAAGGAAACAGACGAAAGAAATGGCCCAACCCACCCCCATACACATGTATATACATACGTCCACACACGCAAATATACATACCTACACAGCTTTCCATGGTTTACCCCAGACGCTTCACATGCCTTGATTCAATCCACTGACAGCACGTCAACCCCGGTATACCACATCGCTCCAATTCACTCTATTCCTTGCCCTCCTTTCACCCTCCTGCATGATCAGGCCCCGATCACACAAAATCTTTTTCACTCCATCTTTCCACCTCCAATTTGGTCTCCCTCTTCTCCTCGTTCCCTCCACCTCCGACACATATATCCTATTGGTCAACCTTTCCTCACTCATTCTCTCCATGTGCCCAAACCATTTCAAAACACCCTCTTCTGCTATCTCAACCACGCTCTTTTTATTTCCACACATCTCTCTTACCCTTACGTTACTTACTCGATCAAACCACCTCACACCACACATTGTCCTCAAACATCTCATTTCCAGCACATCCATCCTCCTGCGCACAACTCTATCCATAGCCCACGCCTCGCAACCATACAACATTGTTGGAACCACTATTCCTTCAAACATACCCATTTTTGCTTTCCGAGATAATGTTCTCGACTTCCACACATTCTTCAAGGCTCCCAGAATTTTCGCCCCCTCCCCCACCCTATGATCCACTTCCGCTTCCATGGTTCCATCCGCTGCCAGATCCACTCCCAGATATCTAAAACACTTCACTTCCTCCAGTTTTTCTCCATTCAAACTCACCTCCCAATTGACTTGACCCTCAACCCTACTGTACCTAATAACCTTGCTCTTATTCACATTTACTCTTAACTTTCTTCTTTCACACACTTTACCAAACTCAGTCACCAGCTTCTGCAGTTTCTCACATGAATCAGCCACCAGCGCTGTATCATCAGCGAAAAACAACTGACTCACTTCCCAAGCTCTCTCATCCCCAACAGACTTCATACTTGCCCCTCTTTCCAAAACTCTTGCATTTACCTACGTAATAACCCATCCATAAACAAATCAAACAACCATGGAGACATCACACACCCCTGCCGCAAACCTACATTCACTGAGAACCAATCACTTTCCTCTCTTCCTACACGTACACATGCCTTACATCCTCGATAAAAACTTCACTGCTTCTAACAACTTGCCTCCCACACCATATATTCTTAATACCTTCCACAGAGCATCTCTATCAACTCTATCATATGCCTTCTCCAGATCCATAAATGCTACATACAAATCCATTTGCTTTCTAAGTATTTCTCACATACATTTTTCAAAGCAAACACCTGATCCACACATCCTCTACCACTTCTGAAACCACACTTTCTCTTCCCCAATCTGATGCTCTGTACATGCCTTCACCCTCTCAATCAATACCCTCGGATACAATTTACCAGAATACTCAACAAACTTATACCTCTGTAATTTGAGCACTCACTCTTATCCCCTTTGCCTTTGTTCAATGGCACTATGCACGCATTCCGCCAATCCTCAGGCACTTCACCATGAGTCATACATACATTAAATAACCTTACCAACCAGTCAACAATACAGTCACCCCCTTTTTTAATATATATATATATATATATATGTATATATATATATATATATATATATATATATATATATATATATATATATATATATATATATATATATATATATATATATATATATATATATTTGATGGAAGAACAATGCGGGTGTTACCGGACTAACCCTTCGGTGCAGCTGTATGATATCATCAGTCGACAAGTGGGAGAGTACAGTCTCGTCGAAGAAGCCGTCACTCCATCACCTACCCTGCTTCTGATTGTGGTGCAACCTTAATTGCTCTCGAGAGTCAATGGGTTATGATTGTGTAAAAGTTAAAGGCATGAAAAACACAATTCTTCCTCCCTCACAATAAAGCTTACTGGAAAGCTAGGAAGACATTTTATGCTTCTGGTAACAAATATGTGACAAATAAGGATTAATCGCAAGGTTTAGTGTTGTCCTATTTTCCCAACTTAGCTCATCTGAGACATGTTCTTAACAAACAGTTCTTGTAATGTTGCTTTCCAGTACAAATACACCATCAGCAAGGGCGTCCTGCTGTCAATGGACTGAACCAGGGTATGTGAAATGCCTGCAGTAGACCATGGAAAGGTCTGTGAGGCATGGATGTGGATAGGGAGCTGTGGTTTCGGTGCATTACAGATGACAGCTAAGAGACTGAGTGCGAACGAATGTGGTGGCCTTTTTTGTCAGTTTTCCGGGCGCTACCTCGCCATTACTATTATTATAAATATCACTGATATCATAATCATTATCTATTATTATCAATTGTTATCATTTTTATTACCATCAATTCCTGATATTATTGATATTATTATTATCATTAATATTATTATTATCATCATTCACCATATATACATATATACATATATATCAATATGGTTTCAGAAGTGGTAGAGGATGTGTGGATCAGGTGTTTGCTTTGAAGAATGTATGTGAGAAATACTTAGAAAAGCAAATGGATTTGTATGTAGCATTTATGGATCTGGAGAAGGCATATGATAGAGTTGATAGAGATGCTCTGTGGAAGGTATTAAGAATATATGGTGTGGGAGGCAAGTTGTTAGAAGCAGTGAAAAGTTTTTATCGAGGATGTAAGGCATGTGTACGTGTAGGAAGAGAGGAAAGTGATTGGTTCTCAGTGAATGTAGGTTTGCGGCAGGGGTGTGTGATGTCTCCATGGTTGTTTAATTTGTTTATGGATGGGGTTGTTAGGGAGGTGAATGCAAGAGTTTTGGAAAGAGGGGCAAGTATGAAGTCTGTTGGGGATGAGAGAGCTTGGGAAGTGAGTCAGTTGTTGTTCGCTGATGATACAGCGCTGGTGGCTGATTCATGTGAGAAACTGCAGAAGCTGGTGACTGAGTTTGGTAAAGTGTGTGAAAGAAGAAAGTTAAGAGTAAATGTGAATAAGAGCAAGGTTATTAGGTACAGTAGGGTTGAGGGTCAAGTCAATTGGGAGGTGAGTTTGAATGGAGAAAAACTGGAGGAAGTGAAGTGTTTTAGATATCTGGGAGTGGATCTGGCAGCGGATGGAACCATGGAAGCGGAAGTGGATCATAGGGTGGGGGAGGGGGCGAAAATTTCTGGGAGCCTTGAAGAATGTGTGGAAGTCGAGAACATTATCTCGGAAAGCAAAAATGAGTATGTTTGAAGGAATAGTGGTTCCAACAATGTTGTATGGTTGCGAGGCGTTGGCTATGGATAGAGTTGTGCGCAGGAGGATGGATGTGCTGGAAATGAGATGTTTGAGGACAATGTGTGGTGTGAGGTGGTTTGATCAAGTAAGTAACGTAAGGGTAAGAGAGATGTGTGGAAATAAAAAGAGCGTGGTTGAGAGAGCAGAAGAGGGTGTTTTGAAATGGTTTGGGCACATGGAGAGAATGAGTGAGGAAAGATTGACCAAGAGGATATATGTGTCGGAGGTGGAGGGAACGAGGAGAAGAGGGAGACCAAATTGGAGGTGGAAAGATGGAGTGAAAAAGATTTTGTGTGATCGGGGCCTGAACATGCAGGAGGGTGAAAGGAGGGCAAGGAATAGAGTGAATTGGAGCGATGTGGTATACCGGGGTTGACGTGCTGTCAGTGGATTGAATCGGGGCATGTGAAGCGTCTGGGGTAAACCATGGAAAGCTGTGTAGTTATGTATATTTTGCGTGTGTGGACGTATGTATATACATGTGTATGGGGGTGGGTTGGGCCTTTTCTTTCGTCTGTTTCCTTGCGCTACCTCGCAAACGCGGGAGACAGCGACAAAGCAAAACAAGAAAAAAAAAATCAATATGTTACTGATATCATTAGTCTTTTCATTATCATTATTGATATTATTATCATTAATATCAATATCATAATTATCATTATAACTATCATGGCCTCTTGTGGGACCCCTATCCCCCACTGGGGCCCCGACACTACACCCTGACCATGTCATCCTCCCTCGCCACTGACAAAGGAATTTTGCCATGGATGACTGACTGTCCATGGTGGATATAGCCATGGATGTCTGTTCATGGTGGGATATAGCCATAGATGACTGTCCATGGTGGGATATAGCCAGGGATGATTTGGATAACTGAATGAAATAGTTATTTACAATTGATCTTGATATCTCGTTATATAGAAATATGCAGTAATAATATGGCACAGCCCCACACATTCCCGGAGACAGTTGGGTCACCAGACTCCACAGCCTTCATTGGACTATCAGTCAAGACGCCAGAACCACTCGGTATCCTCCGCCAAGTCATCACCAGACACTACAGCTTCAAACTTTACCTTTTGGGCCACATCATCAGTCACAACTTCACACTTCACTTCTTCGGCTACATCATCAGTCACAACTTCAGATTTCACCTCTTCGGCTACTCCATCAGTCACAACTTCAGACTTCACCTCTTCGGCTACATCATCAGCCACAACTTCACACTTCACCTCTTCGGCTACATCATCTGTCACAACTTCAGACTTCAACTCTTCGGCTACTCCATCAGTCACAACTTCAGACTTCCCCTCTTCGGCTACTCCATCAGTCACAACTTCAGACTTCACCTCTTCGGCTACATCACCAGACACAGCTGTCAGACTCACGCACACTATCATTAATTTTTCATTAGGTATTTGTCATTATCATTTTACTGTGAGTTACATAGAGTTAGATGCATGCTGCCACGGGCCCACTGTTCCCACGGGCTACTGTTAATCAGGATGTTTGAACACGTAAGAGCTGATCTGTTATTTGAACACGTTGTTGAATGTGTGATGACGGACTCCAATATAACCCTTGCCAGTGTGACCTGAGGGGACACACTGGCCAGCATCGTCACACTGTTCACTAGAGTGTGTCGTAGTGTGTCATAAGACTTTAGCCCAGAGCACTACAGATGGACGTACACGTTTTGTTGTAATAAATCTACAAAAGCCGCCTGATCTTCATTGAGTACCACAGACGAAGAAGACCTGATTTCCTTCCTATCAACTCAACCTCACAAATGGTGGCTGCGAAGTAAGAACCCACGTGACCACAGACGACCGTCACATCTGCATCATATTTCTACGTCTGGCGTTGGCAGCAGTCATACAAGCCTACCTGACACAGTCTTGGCGCTCGCTCCAGTGGACGTTAAGGGCGGAACCAACGGCCGGCTACGTTCTCCATCACTCGTACCTCAATGCAGTGAAGATACGTCTTTATTGCATTGCTGACACTGTGTCGCTTGCAAGGGCATCAAGACAGCGCCACCGCCGGGGAGTGTTGTCATCACATCCAGTCGTGTCAAGCAAGGTCAGCCATCCTGCCAACACCAACGTGGAGGTCATCTTGTCAACCGCTCCAGAGACGCGTCATCATCAGCCGTGGTGACATCCCAGACGTCAGCATCGCGTGGTCCAGCCCTTGTCGCTCACTCAACTTTCCTGCTAGCGAGTCGCTACTCTGCACACGTCTCCACCTCGCTACACCCAGCGAGTCGCTACTCTGCACACATCTTCACCTCGCTACACCCAGCCAGCCGCTACTCTGCACACATCTTCACCTCGCTACACCCAGCGAGACGCTACTCTGCACACATCTTCACCTCGCTACACCCAGCCAGCCGCTACTCTGCACACATCTTCACCTCGCTACACCCAGCGAGCCGCTACTCTGCACACGTCTCCACCTCGCTACACCCAGCGAGCCGCTACTCTGCACACATCTTCACCTCGCAACACCCAGCGAGCCGCTACTCTGCACACATCTTCACCTCGCTACACTCAGCCAGCCGCTACTCTGCACACATCTTCACCTCGCTACACCCAGCGAGCCGCTACTCTGCACACATCTTCACCTCGCTACACCCAGCCAGCCGCTACTCTGCACACATCTTCACCTCGCTACACCCAGCCAGCCGCTACTCTGCACACGTCTCCACCTCGCTACACCCAGCGAGCCGCTACTCTGCACACATCTTCACCTCGCTACACTCAGCCAGCCGCTACTCTGCACACGTCTTCACCTCGCTACACTCAACGAGCCGCTACTCTGCACACGTCTCCACCTCGCTACGCTACACCCAAGACGTCTTCGTGAGCGAATCTCCCATTCTTATAAGAAATATGTCAAAATGGTTCACTCTGTGAGATATGCTTCTTTTGTGTGATAGTAGTTCTTAGTCTATAAATATAGACATCTATATATTTTGGGTAATATGATTATTCATCTTTGTAGTTCAGCAAATTAATATAAGTTTTCAGTTTTTCTTGCATATATTCTTTCTTATGTTTTCATACATTGGTACTATTGTTTTTAGTGATGATTACTTTCATATATAGAGTCCATTACTGATATGTTATACTATTATTTGCACCTCCCATATACAGAGTCTTGTATTCATATGTTATACTGTTATGCCAGCTTTTCATTGCCTTTATTTCATTACAATATTTTCAAATAATATTCATGTTATGTATTTTGTATTAGGTCAATATTGTTAATTATATTTTGAATATTTTGGGGGGGTTATTACTCACACACTTTATGTAAGATTGTATTACATGTCCGAAGAAATTCCACGCGGTAATCGTAAAGGTTCATATGTACTTAGGAGTTTACCTAGAATCTCTTATTATAAACGGAACCAGCCTTCTAAAATGGCGACGTCACACAAAGTTGTTTTGACAGATTCTGATAACACAGATGACCCACAGAAACCTCCTTACACGTTACCACACCCACACCCACACACACCTCCACATCACGAAAACTCGGGACAATCAATTCCTTCACAAAAACTGTTTTCACACTAAAACAAGCTAGGGAACCACACGAGTTATTTGATGGTAAGCTGTCAAATTCTGATCGGTGGATTAGAAATGCAGAGGACATTGTTGAACATAATGGTGATTCAAAAGACAGAGAGCTTATATCGGCTGCTAAAATCTCATTGATTTCAACAAGCCTAACAATTAAGCTAGGGTTGTCTATGACTCAGATGACATTGGAAACTGTACATCTTGGGAGGAATTTATAACGTTGTTTAAATTAGGTTGTGAGGAATCATTCTCAGATAGTTCACTTCACATCCTTTAACGTGCTCTTAACACAACATACTTGGATGATACGTCAGTCCCTGATCACTGGAGTACCTTACATGGAAGAATGAGATTAGTTAGGGAGGATTATGAATCCTCATCATGCATATCGGCCATGATGAATCCTGAAACTCATGTGCAAACATTCATGCGTTTATTACACATAACCTTCATTCTCAAGGACCTGACCTCCAGACGTAAGACGACGGTTACTTAATGAGAACATCGACCAATCATTGTGGGTCAGTAACAAAAGTGTTGAATTACACTCAAAAGAAAGGTGGATATTCCAACACCAAGACACTGGGGAGGGTGTCGGCTTCCCAAAGTGTGAGGAAACATTCTAGTGGTCAACACAATCATTCTTCTCATGGTCAAATAAAGTGATTCAGTGATGACAAACACTCACATAAAGTTACGTGCTTCCAGTGTGGCCAACCAGGACATAAAGCGAATGTGTGTCCTTACACATGGGACTCATTCTCACGTGAGCCTCGACCAGAACAAACGCAGTCAACAACCCATGTCATCACAACCTCGGTCGTCACAATTCTGCCGACCTAGTCATGATTTCCTCCAGTCAGACATCAGGCTGACCTTCACCCGCTCGCGCCCAACACCACCAAGCAGGTGTTCATATCATAGCAACGCTAGACACACTTCAGCGGAATGCCGAGCATTAGCTAGACAGACGTCACCTAACACAGGTTCATCATGTCATTATCAACAATGACAATCTCTCGCTCATAACAAGACTCCATCACATACGGAACTCTTAAGACATTTTCGTTCTTCGCCATTTTCTCACATTACAAGTTTCGATTTAGTGGGTTCTTTCCAGGATAAGCCAATCACAATCTTTCTAGACATCGGCACGGAAGCAGATGTCGTTTATTGTGATTTTATTCAACCATTAATGGGGCGCACTCAACTTGTTCAATGCTCGGACTTTTATTCATCCCTTCAAAGTATCTCAAATAAAAATCTCGACGTAAGGGGCACTATCAAAATGAACATTCGCATAGGCGACTCGGTCATTACCGTAACCCCTTACATTGTTCGTGGTGTAACTTTACCTGCTAACTTGTTACCAGGACGCCACTCTGTGTGGCACAACATAAGATCTGTCCTATTTATCATGTGGTTTGTGTTGATAATACGTTCCTGCCATTGTCAGAGAAGAGTTCTCACTCAGTCAGCGTCATTAATACATCTGCTCCCACGTGGGCCCTGCTTCACGGTACACAATACGCATCCTTTCTACTTGTCCACCTGATCATTGCCCTGGTAAACTGAAAACCAACATGACTCTGCATAGTGACACATTAACGAAGGTTCCTCTCTCACTTTCTCGAACGTGGATGTATGATCATGGACTCAGACATAGTGAGGGTGATCTCGCACTAAGAGTAGTTGCTGAACCTTCATCACTAACTGTCACACGACTATCCATGATGGATGCCTCTATTCATGAGACCCCAGATGGAGAGGTCACCATATACATTGCCAGTACGGGACCCACAACTGTCCGTCTCCGTAGAGGGGCCAAGCTTGTGGAATTCTCTGTTTTGAAGTCCGGAATTCAAGACGAGGAGTTGCATGAGTTTAATATCCGTCTCGTCTCACATTCCATTAACCCACCACCACCTACTCCTCCTACCCCTGACTCAGCAGTGCACGGCTTGAGTCAGCTCCCCACCATCACCCCTGACATGATATCCAAGGTAGGATTAACCAAACATGTTGACCAGTTAACAGACTTACTTAACCAGTATAGGTCTACTATTGCCTTATCAGGAGAACCACTCGGTAGAACTCATTTGGATGTTTACACTATTAACTTAGAGAAAAACACACGTCCCATTGACGTCCCAGCCTATCGATTGACACACGCGCACAGAGACATAGCAAACAAACTTGTTCAGGACATGTTGAAAGATAAGGTTATAGAGGAATCACGATCACCATGGAATTAACCACTTCTGATCGTTCCGAAAAGGGACGGAACTTTAGACCAGTCATAGATTTTAGAAAACTCAACACCAAGGTCACTTTGAAAGATGGTTTCCCATTACCAGTGGTATCAGAGCTTCTTCATAGCCTCGGTAACAATAAGGTATTTTCAACTTTGGATTTATTGAGCGGATTTTGGCAGATTCCCTTGTCAGAGGAGAGCCGCTCCCTGACTGTGTTCAGTACGCCAGATGGTCATTGGCAGTTCATATGCATCATGGCCTTCGGTCTTCATTCCTCACCGGTGATCACCTTCTCAAGGTTAATGACTAACATTTGTCGTCACATGTTGGGCCAAGATGTATTGGTTTATCTTGATGATATAATTGTCATGTCTCCAGATATTGCTTCTCATTTCAAAAGTCTTGAGAGAGTATTTCTACGACTTAATGATGCGAACCTAAAAGTCATGTTATCCAGATGTTCCTTTCTACAGACAAGAATTAATTAGTCACACCGTTGATGAAAACGGTATTCAACCTAATGCAGATAAAGTAAACACAATTGTAGAATGGCCAGTCCCTTCCACAACAGACAAGGTCAAATCCTTCCTTGGTTTAGTAGGATATTATTGAAGATTTATCGCTAATTTCGCGAAGATCGCAAACCCCCTCACTTCACTTCTGAAACGGGGAGTTACATTCCAGTGGTCTACAGCGCAAGACAATGCCTTTAACTTACTCAAGCAACACTTGATCGAGGCGCCTATCCTTCGATTTCCCAACTTTGAGAAACCCTTCATTTTGCACACAACAGATGCTTGTAAACAGGGTCTTGGAGCTGTACTTATGTAGGGGTCAAATAAGGGTAAACTTTTTCCCATAGCTTATGCGAGCCGTACATGTTCGAAGACTGAATCGAAATACTCAGTAACTGAGTTAGAAGGCCTTGCAGTTGTTTGGACACTCAAACATTTTAAGGAATACATATATGGTTACCCTATTACAGTTTAAACAGATCACAGAACACTGTTAGGTATTTTTCAAAGACAAGATCCTACAAGAAAGTTTCAGAGGTGATTTTTAACTATACAAACATTTGACCCAGATTTTCGTTTTGTTTCTGGCTCATCCAATGTAGTTGCAGACGCGCTTTCCCGCAGAGTGGGTGCGGCCCTTGTAGGTAATAGCCTCGTAGATTTTGATGTAGAAAGGTTGAGACGGCATCAACAGGATGACTCAGTCTGGGGTCCTGTCATAGAATTCTAGAGGGTGAAAGATCTTCCTTGGATGCTAAAACAGTTGTTCCAGTCAGAGAATTGTATTTAGCACAGTGAGGGAGTCTTGTTCAGGGACGCGAAATTAGGAGTGCTTGCCCGTGTTGTTAAACAAACAATAATTCAAACAGCATTAGTACAGGATTTCTTGAAGTAAGCACATGATTCACCACAGGCCGCACACCCAGGCGCTCTAAGCAAACTCGTTTGAGGTATTCTGGCCAAGAATGCAGAAAAACATTACAGATCATATTTGGATGTGCCAAACCTGTAACACACACAAGGGAAGTCCCACTACCCCGCAGACTGTGTTGAAATATCCTTTACCTTCATACCCATGGGAAAGAGTTCATATGGACATATTAGGAGGTTTCCCTAGGCCCATGGCAGGCTACAGATACATCTTAATAATTACTGATGCCTTCACGAGATATTGTGAATTAGTCCCAATTCAAAATAAAGACGCAGCCACGGTCGCTAAGGCGTTCAAAAAATATATCTTAGACATAATGCGCCGAAGATTTTAGTCAGAGATAATGGAGGGGAATTTAATAACTCACTATTAGAAGAACTCTGTAAATTGTATAACATAAGTAAATGTAATATAATGGCACATCACCCAGCCTCGAATGGCCTGGCAGAAAGGTTAAACCGTAAGATCCTCCAGTGTCTTCCCACCAACATTAATTTTGATCATGATGAATGGGATGAGTACCTGTCTGATGTCCAATGTTCACTAAACTCTGTATATCATAAGTCAATTGGAGACACACCCTTCTACGCCTTACACGGCTTTGATAAAGTGTTGCCGTATGACATAATAGCGTCCCCTCCTTCATGTCCAGCGGTTCAGAAATCAGTTGTAGCGGAAAAATATCGCACGACTCAATTGATTCATCAAAGGATCAAGGAAAATCTAGGTGAAGCCACTACAACCTTCACGAACCAGGCTAATAAATCCGCGAAACCATCAAAGGTACGTGGCTCCCGGACTCTTGGTAATGGTGCAGGAATTTAACTATAGAAGTGAGATTCCTAAACTTGACCCAAAATGTTCTGGTCCCTATAGAGTCTTAGCTCATTTAAAGGGACATAAGTTTAGGGTTCGACATCTAAATACAAGTGACATTCGTGAAGAACATGAGGACCACTTGAAAGTTGTACAGTATTGTGAACATGATCATCCCGTTACCACAACAGACAGTACTTCTCAAACCCCAAACAATGTCACCCAACCACCTTCTACCACTGTTCAGTCTGTCCCCACACCACCACCCTCACATCACCACCACCCTCACATCACCACCACCCTCACATCACCACCACCCTCACATCACCACCACCCTCACATCACTACCACCCTCACATCACCACCACCCTCACATCACCACCACCCTCACATCACCACCACCCTCACATCACCACCACCCTCACATCACCACCACCCTCACATCACCACCACCCTCACATCACTACCACTCTCACATCAACCCCACCCTCACATCACCACCACCCTCACATCACCACCACCCTCACATCACCACCACCCTCACATCACCACCACCCTCACATCAACCCCACCCTCACATCACCACCACCCTCACATCACCACCACCCTCACATCACCACCACCCTCACATCACCACTACCCTCACATCACCACCACCCTCACATCACCACTACCCTCATACACACATCAATATTCATTAAGACCTCACCTTTAAGAAGTTGCTAAGTTTATCATTTTCCAAGTTCTTCCTTCTCATGTCCTTATGGTGTCTTCCTGTATATGACACCATGGCAGTACCAGGCGCCCTTCTCACGACCCCCCGCGGGGTCCGCCTCGTGAGGGACACAGTTAAGTTGGGCCTGGAGGGTCTACCCTACACTTACGATCATTTACTGAAACTACTGGAGGCCGTACCTCGTTTACGGTCTACCCTACTCAAGTTTTACACCAGTGCATCGATCAGAAACTCTAGTGTTGCTCCTCCTCCAACTTTGTTAAACCAGTGGACCTGGAAATTGAATAGTACCTGTGTGATTCTGTATGACATAATACAAGACATTGAATCTCCTGTAAATACTAATGCCAGGATGAACACGAAAAAGCAAAGGAGAAGCAAGAGAGGTCTGCTTAATTTTGTAGGGTCCCTCCAATCATATTTGTTTGGTATTGCTACTCAGGAAGAACGTAATTCAGTTAGGAATCAGGTTAGATCCTTAGAATTTCAACAACTTCTTAGCAACAGGTATATTAAGGCTAAAGCTAAGATCTTAAAATAACATTCTAAATATTTGATTGACATAATGTTAACTGTTAATAACTTGACACAACATGTAGCACTACTGTCAAAGTCTCTTAATCCCATATATGCTATAGTGACTATTTCCACATATGTTGATAGTTTATATGCCCAGATCACTTATCATGCACATTATTTCACTGGCTTATTGGAAGATGTTAATAATCTGGTAAACCAAGTTGTCACACCATCATTTTTTCCCTTCTCGGACCTCACACGTATCATTAAACAAGCGATGACGAAATTCGGTTGCACCCCAGCTCTCCCTCTGCATCACGTGGCCAGTTATTACTCCTTACTAACGGTTGACGTGATCCTCGAAGCGGTCATTATCCACATACCATTCACTGACTCCAATACTTACAGCCTTGTGAACGTAATACCATTCTCTTTTAATTATACAAAAGGGTCGCAAAAAACTATAGTCCTTGCTGATAACATAAACTTTCTATTATAAAATATTTATTCCTCATTGATTGCACATCTCTCCTTGGATGATTTAGCATTGTGCCATAAACCATTGCTTGACAACTTGATTTGCCCCCACCCCCCAATACCTTGGTTTTCCATAATTTACAAACAAATTCATGTGAGTACCAACTACTTTTTGGGCATCAACAAAATGTTCTTCGTTCTTGTTCCTTTAAGGAAATTGTTGTTAATGAACCTTGGATTGAAAGCATGGACCAGTATCACGTACTGTTTTTCCCAGACCCACAAAATGTTCTTATTCATTGCCCACCTAATCATCCCAAATCTTATTTATTTCTGGGACACATTCAGTTAGGACAACAATATACTCTTATCAGTTCCAGTTTCAAATTGTTCGACACTCATGATCATTATTTGGGACAAATTGATAGAATTATCCCGAGTTTAGGACGAATCCCCCAAAACATCAACTTATCAATCATCGATGAAGTAAAGATCCAACATCTTC
This sequence comes from Panulirus ornatus, assembly GCF_036320965.1. NCBI lineage: Eukaryota > Metazoa > Arthropoda > Malacostraca > Decapoda > Palinuridae > Panulirus > Panulirus ornatus. Next base: position 2,079,340 of record NC_092266.1, read on the forward strand.
CATCTATGGTTCAGAACGATCTAGATTCTACAATAGATGTTCTGGCTTTTGTACCTTTTAAGTACGCTTCTCATATATCTGGAATTTCAATTGTTTCATTGTCTATTGCACTTATATTTTTGTTCGTAATATTTATCTTATATTGTCGTCTACGACATAGGGTTTCTATCATAGAATTCCCTACGCCCACACTGGACGTTCAAAAGGTAGTTGCAGCAGCAGCACTTCCTTATATAAGGAGAAATCTAACTCCATATTATGTATTCAATAAATTGTTTGAATTTTTGATTTTTTTTTTTCATTTCATTTGCATACTGATTTTGTTTACACCATATATGATATCCATGTATATATCTTTTTGATAATCTAATAATTGTAAAGTGTGTTATCCCTCTTCTCAAGCACACTAGTTGATATAGGAATAACTCTTGTAAATACCTACAATTTGCTTATTTCTGTACCCTTATATTCAGTATTATTTCATGTATAACCATAGCTTATCATGGCTCGCAGGAGCTTGAGCCAGGTTGTGGCCGAGCAAAATGTAAGACTCACGCACACTACCATTAATTTTTCATTAGCTTTTTGTTATCATCATTTTACTGTGAGTTACATAGAGTTAGATGCATGTTGCCACGGGCTCACTGTTCCCACGGGCTACTGTTAATCAGGATGTTTGAACACGTAAGAGCTGATCTGTTATTTGAACACGTTGTTGAATGGGTGTTGACGGACTCCAATATAACCCCTGCCAGTGTGACCTGAGGGGACACACTGGCCAGCATCGTCACACTGTTCACTAGAGTGTGTCGTAGTGTGTCATAAGACTTTAGCCTAGAGTACTACAGATGTAAGTACATATTTTTGTGACAAATCTACAAAGGCCGCCTGATCTTCACAGAGTACCACAGACGAAGAAGACCTGATTTCCGTCCTATCAACTCAACCAAACAGAGGGGGGGGGTGTCATCTATATACATATATATATATATATATATATATATATATATATATATATATATATATATATATCTTTCTTTTCTTTCAAACTATTCGCCATTTCCCGCGTTAGCGAGGTAGCGTTAAGAACAGAGGACTGGGCCTTGGAGGGAATATCCTCACCTGGCCCCCTTCTCTGTTCCTTGTTTTGGAAAATTAAAAAAAAAAAAAAAAGAAAACGAGAGGGGAAGATTTCCAGCCCCCCGCTCCCTCCCCTTTTAGTCGCCTTCTACGACACGCAGGGAATACGTGGGAAGTATTCTTTCTCCCCTATCCCCAGGGATATATATATATATATATATATATATATATATATATATATATATATATATATATATATATGTATATCATATGCCTTCTCCAGATCCATAAATGCTACATACAAAGCCATTTGCTTTTCTAAGTATTTCTCACATACATTCTTCAAAGCAAACACCTGATCCACACATCCTCGACCACTTCTGAAACCACACTGCTCTTCCCCAATCTGATGCTCTGTACATGCCTTCACCCTCTCAATCAATACCCTCCCATATAATTTACCAGGAATACTCAACAAACTTATACACCTGTAATTTGAGCACTCACTCTTATCCCTTTGCCTTTGTACAATGGCACTATGCAAGCATTCCGCCAATCCTCAGGCACCTCACCATGAATCATACATACATTAAATAACCTTACCAACCAGTCAACAATACAGTCACCCCCTTTTTTAATAAATTCCACTGCAATACCATCCAAACCTGCTGCCTTGCCGGCTTTCATCTTCCGCAAAGCTTTTACTACCTCTTCTCTGTTTACCAAATCATTTTCCCTAACCCTCTCACTTTGCACACCTCCTCGATCAAAACACCCTATATCTGCCACTGTATCATCAAACACATTCAACAAACCTTCAAAATACTCACTGCATCTCCTTCTCACATCACCACTACTTGTTATCACCTCCCCATTTGCGCCCTTCACTGAAGTTCCCATTTGCTCCCTTGTCTTACGCACTTTATTTACCTCCTTCCAGAACATCTTTAGAGTTGATAGAGATGCTCTGTGGAAGGTATTAAGAATATATGGTGTGGGAGGCAAGTTGTTAGAAGCAGTGAAAAGTTTTTATCGAGGATGTAAGGCATGTGTACGTGTAGGAAGAGAGGAGAGTGATTGGTTTTCAGTGAATGTAGGTTTGCGGCAGGGGTGTGTGATGTCTCCATGGTTGTTTGATTTGTTTATGGATGGGGTTGTTAGGGAGGTGAATGCAAGAGTTTTGGAAAGAGGGGCAAGTATGAAGTCTGTTGTGGATGAGAGAGCTTGGGAAGTGAGTCAGTTGTTGTTCGCTGATGATACAGCGCTGGTGGCTGATTCATGTGAGAAACTGCAGAAGCTGGTGACTGAGTTTGGTGAAGTGTGTGAAAGAAGAAAGTTAAGAGTAAATGTGAATAAGAGCAAAGTTATTAGGTACAGTAGGGTTGAGGATCAAGTCAATTGGGAGGTAAGTATGAATGGAGAAAAACTGTAGGAAGTAAAGTGTTTTAGATATCTGGGAGTGGATCTGGCAGCGGATGGAACAATGGAAGCGGAAGTGAATCATAGGGTGGGGGAGGGGGCGAAAATCCTGGGAGCCTTGAAGAATGTGTGGAAGTCGAGAACATTATCGTGGAAAGCAAAAATGGGTATGTTTGAAGTAATAGTGGTTCCAACAATGTTGTATGGTTGCGAGGCGTGGGCTATGGATAGAGTTGTGCGCAGGAGGATGGATGTGCTGGAAATGAGATATTTGAGGACAATATGTGGTGTGAGGTGGTTTGATCGAGTAAGTAATGTAAGGGTAAGAGAGATGTGTGGAAATAAATGGAGCGTGGTTGAGAGAGCAGAAGAGGGTGTTTTGAAATGGTTTGGGCACATAGAGAGAATGAGTGAGGAAAGATTGACCAAGAGGATATATGTGTCGGAGGTGGAGGGAACGAGGAGAAGTGGGAGACCAAATTGGAGGTGGAAAGATGGAGTGAAAAAGATTTTGTGTGATTGGGGCCTGAACATGCAGGATGGTGAAAGGCGGGCAAGGAATAGAGTGAATTGAAACGATGTGGTATACCGGGGTTGACGTGCTGTCAGTGGATTGAATCAGGGCATGTGAAGCGTCTGGGGTAAACCATGGAAAGTTGTGTGGGGCCTGGATGTGGAAAGGGAGCTGTGGTTTCGGGCATTATTGCATGACAGCTAGAGACTAAGTGTGAACGAATGGGGCCTTTGTTGTCTTTTCCTAGTGCTACCTCGCACACATGAGGGGAGAGGGGGATGGTATTCCATGTGTGGCGAGGTGGCGATGGGAATGAATAAAGGCAGACAGTGTGAATTGTGTGCATGGGTATATATCTATGTGTCTGTGTGTGTATATATATGTGTACATTGAGATGTATAGGTATGTGTATTTGCGTGTGTGGACGTGTATGTATATACATGTGTATGGGGGTGTGTTGGGCCATTTCTTTCGTCTGTTTCCTTGCGCTACCTCGCAAACGCGGGAGACAGCGACAAAGCAAAATAAATATATATATATATATATATATATATATATATATATATATATATATATATATATATATATATATTTATATATATATATATATATATATATATATATATATATATATATATATATATATAAAAGAGGGCAAATGAGAGTTGGGGTGAGAGAGTATCATTAAATTCTAGGGAGAATAAAAAGATGTTCTGGAAGGAGGTAAATAAAGTGCATAAGACAAGAGACAAATGAGAACATCGGTGAAGGTGGCTAATGGGGAGGTGATAAGAAGTAGTGATGATGTGAGGAGATGGAGTGAGTATTTTGAAGTTTTGTTGAATGAGTTAGTTGATAGAGTGGCAGATGCAGAGTGTTATGGTTGAGGTGGTGTGTAAAGTGAGAGGGGTTAGGGAAAATGATTTGGTAAACAGAGAATAGATAGTGAAAGCTTTGCGGAAGATGAAAGCCGGAAAGGCAGCGGGTTTGGATGGTATTGCAGTGGAATTTATCAAAAAAGGGGTGACTGTGTTGTTGACTGGTTGGTAAGGATATTTGATATATGTATGACTCATGGTGAGGTGCCTTAGGATTGGCGGAATGCATGCGTAGTGCCATTGTACAAAGGCAAAAGGGGATAAAGATGAGTGTTCAAATTACAGAGGTATAAGTTTGTTAAGTATTCCTGGGAAATTCTATGGGAGGGTATTGATTGAGAGGGTGAAAGCATGTACAGAGCATCAGATTGGAGAAGAGTAGTGTGGTTTTAGAAGTGGTTGAGGATGTGTGGATCAGGTGTTTGCTTTGAAGAATGTATGTGAGAAATACTTAGGAAAGCAAATGGATTTGTATGTAGCATTTATGGATCTGGAGAAGGCATATAATAGAGTTGATAGAGATGCTATGTGGAAGGTATCAAGAATATATGGTGTGGGAGGAAAGTTGCTAGAAGCAGTGAAAAGTTTTTATCGAGGATGTAAGTCATGTGTACGAGTAGGAAGAGAGGAAAGTGATTGGTTCTCAGTGAATGTCAGTTTGCTTCAGGGGTGCATGATGTCTCCACCGTTAATATGTTTATGGATGGGGTTGTTAGGGAGGTGAATGCAAGAGTTTTGGAGAGAGGGGCAAGTATGCAGTCTGTTGTGGATGAGAGAACTTGGGAAGTGAGTCAGTTGTTGTTCGCTGACGATACAGCGCTGATGGCTGATTTGTGTGAGAAACTTCCGAAACTGGTGACTCAGTTTGGTAAAGTATGTGAAAGAAGAAAGCTGAGGGTAAATACGAATAAGAGCAAGGTTATTAAGTACGGTAAGGTTGAGGGACAAGTCAGTTGGGAGGTAAGTTTGAATGGAGAAAAACTGGAGGAAGTGAAGTGTTTTAGATATCTGGGAGTGGATTTGGCAGTGGATGGAACCATGGAAGCGGAAGTGAGTCACGGGGTGGGGGAGGGGGTGAAAGTTCTGGGAGTGTTGAAAAATGTGTGGAAGGCGAGAACATTATATCGGAAAGCAAAAATGGGTATGTTTGAAGGAATAGTGGTTCCAACAATGTTATATAGTTGCGAGGCGTGGGCTATAGATAGAGTTGTGCGGAGGAGGGTGAATGTGTTGGAAATGAGATGTTTGAGGACAATGTGTGATGTGAGGTGGTTTGATCGAGTAAGTAATGAAAGGGTAAGAGAGATGTGTTGTAATAAAAAGAGTGTGGTTGAGAGAGCAGAAGAGGGTGTTCTGAAATTATTTGGTCACATGGAGAGAATGAGCGAGGAAAGATTGACAAAGGGGATATGTGTTAGAGGTGGAGGGAACGAGAAGTGGGAGACCAAACTGGAGGTGGAAAGATGAAGTGAAAAAGATTTTGAGCGATTGGGGCCTGAACTTGCAGGAGGATGAAAGGTGTTCAAGGAGTAGAGTGAATTGGAACGATATAGTATACTGGGGTTGATGTGCTGTCAATGGATTGAACCAGGGCATGTGAAGCATCTGGGGTAAACCACGGAAAGTTTTGTGGGGCCTGGATGTAGAAAGGGAGCAATTGTTTCAGTGCATTATACATGACAGCTAGAGACTGATTGTGAACTAGAGACTGATTGTGAACGAATGTGGCCTTTGTTGTCTTTTCTTAGCACTACCTCGCTCACATGCGAGGGGAGGGGGTTGTCAGTGGGGTGGCAACGGGAATGAATAAAGGCAGCAAGTATGAATTATGCACATGTGTATATTTGTGTATGTCAGTGTATATATATATATATATATATATATATATATATATATATATATATATATATATATATATATATATATATATATATATATATATATATATATATATATATATATATATATATATATATATATATATATATATATATATATATATATATATATATATGTTGAAATGTATAGGTCTGTATATGTGCATGTGTGGACGTGTATGTATATATACTGCACATGTGTATGTGGGTGGGTTGGGCCATTCTTCCATCTGTGTCCTTGTGCTGCCTCGCGAATGCGGGAGACAGCAACTAAAAGGGAAGGGAGCGGGGGGCTGGAAATCCTCCCCTCTCGTTTTTAATTTTCCAAAAGAAGGTACAGAGAAGAGGGCCAGGTGAGGATATCCCCTCAAAGGCTCAGTCTTCTGTTCTCAACGCTACCTCGCTAACACGGGAAATAGCGAATAGTAAATGTTTATAGTTGTGTTACTGGAGTGATAGTTTTCATACATGGTGTTTTGACAAGAAAATAGTGAAATTGGAGAAAAATGTAGCTTAGACATTGAAGCTTATTGATACAGTGGTTAAATTGATGAGAACTGCTATTGACGTTTGTGTAAATAAATTATACATTTCCTTTTTCCATAGCCAGAGGTTGAACCATTATGTGACATTCATTTTTTCATTCATTTCAAGCTAGAAGTTTCAGTTTTCTAAATTGTTTCTTACATTTTTCATATGTATATATATGTATGTGTGTGTGTGTGTGTGTGTGTGTGTGTGTATATGTGCGTATGTATGTGTATGTGTGTGTATGTGTATATGTATATATATATGTATATTATCCCTGGGGATAGGGGTGAAAGAATACTTCCCACGTATTCCTCGTGTGTCGTAGAAAGCGACTAGAGGGGACGGGAGCGGGGGCCAGAAATCCTCCCCTCCTTGTATTAACTTTCTAAAATGGGAAACAGAAGAAGGAGTCACGCGGGGAGTGCTCATCCTCCTCGAAGGCTCAGAGTGGGGTGCCTAAATGTGTGTGGATGTAACCAAGATGTGAAAAAAGGAGAGATAGGTAGTATGTTTGAGGAAAGGAACCTGGATGTTTTGGCTCTGAGTGAAACGAAGCTCAAGGGTAAAGGGGAAGAGTGGTTTGGGAATGTTTGGGGAGTAAAGTCAGGGGTTAGTGAGAGGACAAGAGCAAGGGAAGGAGTAGCAATACTCCTGAAACAGGAGTTGTGGGAGTATGTGATAGAATGTAAGAAAGTAAATTCTCGATTAATATGGGTAAAACTGAAAGTTGATGGAGAGAGGTGGGTGATTATTGGTGCATATGCACCTGGGCATGAGAAGAAAGATCATGAGAGGCAAGTGTTTTGGGAGCAGCTGAATGAGTGTGTTAGTGGTTTTGATGCACGAGACCGGGTTATAGTGATGGGTGATTTGAATGCATAGGTGAGTAATGTGGCAGTTGAGGGAATAATTGGTATACATGGGGTGTTCAGTGTTGTAAATGGAAATGGTGAAGAGCTTGTAGATTTATGTGCGGAAAAAGGACTGATGATTGGGAATACCTGGTTTAAAAAGCGAGATATACATAAGTATACTTATGTAAGTAGGAGAGATGGCCAGAGAGCGTTATTGGATTATGTGTTAATTGACAGGCGTGCGAAAGAGAGACTTTTGGATGTTAATGTGCTGAGAGGTGCAACTGGAGGGATGTCTGATCATTATCTTGTGGAGGCTAAAGTGAAGATTTGTATGGGTTTTCAGAAAAGAAGAGTGAATGTTGGGGTGAAGAGGGTGGTGAGAGTAAGTGAGCTTGGGAAGGAGACCTGTGTGAGGAAGTACCAGGAGAGACTGAGTACAGAATGGAAAAAGGTGAGAACAATGGAAGTAAGGGGAGTGGGGGAGGAATGGGATGTATTTAGGAAATCAGTGATGGATTGCGCAAAAGATGCTTGTGGCATGAGAAGAGTGGGAGGTGGGTTAATTAGAAAGGGTAGTGAGTGGTGGGATGAAGAAGTAAGAGTATTAATGAAAGAGAAGAGAGAGGCATTTGGACGATTTTTGCAGGGAAAAAATGCAATTGAGTGGGAGATGTATAAAAGAAAGAGACAGGAGGTCAAGAGAAAGGTGCAAGAGGTGAAAAAAAGGGCAAATGAGAGTTGGGGTGAGAGAGTATCATTAAATTTTAGGGAGAATAAAAAGATGTTCTGGAAGGAGGTAAATAAAGTGCGTAAGACAAGGGAGCAAATGGGAACTTCAGTGAAGGGCGCAAATGGGGAGGTGATAACAAGTAGTGGTGATGTGAGAAGGAGATGGAGTGAGTATTTTGAAGGTTTGTTGAATGTGTTTGATGATAGAGTGGCAGATATAGGGTGTTTTGGTCGAGGTGGTGTGCAAAGTGAGAGGGTTATGGAAAATGATTTGGTAAACAGAGAAGAGGTAGTGAAAGCTTTGCGGAAGATGAAATCCGGCAAGGCAGCAGGTTTGGATGGTATTGCAGTGGAATTTATTAAAAAAGGAGGTGACTGTATTGTTGACTGGTTGGTAACGTTATTTAATGTATGTATGACTCATGGTGAGGTGCCTGAGGATTGGCGGAATGCGTGCATAGTGCCATTGTACAAAGGCAAAGGGGATAAGAGTGAGTGCTCAAATTACAGAAGTATAAGTTTGTTGAGTATTCCTGGTAAATTATATGGGAGGGTATTAATTGAGAGGGTGAAGGCATGTACAGAGCATCAGATTGGGGAAGAGCAGAGTGGTTTCAGAAGTGGTAGAGGATGTGTGGATCAGGTGTTTGCTTTGAAGAATGTATGTGAGAAATACTTAGAAAAGCAAATGGATTTGTATGTAGCATTTATGGATCTGGAGAAGGCATATGATAGAGTTGATAGAGATGCTCTGTGGAAGGTATTAAGAATATATGGTGTGGGAGGCAAGTTGTTAGAAGCAGTGAAAAGTTTTTATCGAGGATGTAAGGCATGTGTACGTGTATGAAGAGAGGAAAGTGATTGGTTCTCAGTGAATGTAGGTTTGCGGCAGGGGTGTGTGATGTCTCCATGGTTGTTTAATTTGTTTATGGATGGGGTTGTTAGGGAGGTAAATGCAAGAGTTTTGGAAAGAGGGGCAAGTATGAAGTCTGTTGGGGATGAGAGAGCTTGGGAAGTGAGTCAGTTGTTGTTCGCTGATGATACAGCGCTGGTGGCTGATTCATGTGAGAAACTGCAGAAGCTGGTGACTGAGTTTGGTAAAGTGTGTGGAAGAAGAAAGTTAAGAGTAAATGTGAATAAGAGCAAGGTTATTAGGTACAGTAGGGTTGAGGGTCAAGTCAATTGGGAGGTGAGTTTGAATGGGAGAAAAACTGGAGGAAGTGAAGTGTTTTAGATATCTGGGAGTGGATCTGGCAGCGGATGGAACCATGGAAGCGGAAGTGGATCATAGGGTGGGTGAGGGGGCAAAATTCTGGGAGCCTTGAAGAATGTGTGGAAGTCGAGAACATTATCTCGGAAAGCAAAAATGGGTATGTTTGAAGGAATAGTGGTTCCAACAATGTTGTATGGTTGCGAGGCGTGGGCTATGGATAGAGTTGTGCGCAGGAGGATGGATGTGCTGGAAATGAGATGTCTGAGGACAATGTGTGGTGTGAGGTGGTTTGATCGAGTGAGTAACGTAAGGGTAAGAGAGATGTGTGGAAATAAAAAGAGCGTGGTTGAGAGAGCAGAAGAGGGTGTTTTGAAGTGGTTTGGGCACATGGAGAGAATGAGTGAGGAAAGATTGACCAAGAGGATATATGTGTCGGAGGTGGAGGGAACGAGGAGAAGAGGGAGACCAAATTGGAGGTGGAAAGATGGAGTGAAAAAGATTTTGTGTGATCGGGGCCTGAACATGCAGGAGGGTGAAAGGAGGGCAAGGAATAGAGTGAATTGGAACGATGTGGTATACCGGGGTTGACGTGCTGTCAGTGGATTGAATCAAGGCATGTGAAGCATCTGGGGTAAACCATGGAAAGCTGTGTAGGTATGTATATTTGCGTGTGTGGACGTATGTATATACATGTGTATGGGGGGGGGTTGGGCCATTTCTTTCGTCTGTTTCCTTGCGCTACCTCTCAAACGCGGGAGACAGCGACAAAGTATAATAAAAAAAAAATAAATATATATATATATAAATATATATATATATATATATATATATATATATATATATATATATATATATATATATATATATATATATATAGTGGTCGTAATGATGGCTCCTCGGCTGCCACTCTTCTGTCCGCTTTCATATATAACAATAGTCACTCCCTTTCACCTTTCTCTGCTTTATTTTGTGATGGTCTTTGGCCTCTCTGTGTTCTCCTATATCCTCTTTATTCCGGGTTTTCCCTGGTGAATATTCCCAGGAATTTCACTCCACAGGCAAGTTTCTCCTCTTTACAAATGCTTGTGTGGTACACACCATCCAGAGAGTAACCTCACAGCCAGTCTTCCTGTACTGTCTGTCCTTACCGTCAGTTGGTGCAGGGGCCACATCTGGTGCCTCTACTAATGCTATGGTAACCTCGTTTATACTCCTGTCTCCCTCCCTTCATCCCAGTGGATGTGGAACTCCTCCAGGTCATCTCTATCTCCCCACCTTCCGCTTTATATATATATATGTATATATATATATATATATATATATATATATATATATATATATATATATATATATATATATATATATATATATATATATATATATATGTAAGGCATGTGTACGTGTAGGAAGAGAGGAAAGTGATTGGTTCTCAGTGAATGTAGGTTTGCGGCAGGGGTGTGTGATGTCTCCATGGTTGTTTAATTTGTTTATGGATGGGGTTGTTAGGGAGGTAAATGCAAGAGTCCTGGAAAGAGGGGCAAGTATGAAGTCTGTTGGGGATGAGAGAGCTTGGGAAGTGAGTCAGTTGTTGTTCGCTGATGATACAGCGTTGGTGGCTGATTCATGTGAGAAACTGCAGAAGCTGGTGACTGAGTTTGGTAAAGTGTGTGGAAAAAGAAAGTTAAGAGTAAATGTGAATAAGAGCAAGGTTATTAGGTACAGTAGGGTTGAGGGTCAAGTCAATTGGGAGGTGAGTTTGAATGGAAAAAAACTGGAGGAAGTGAAGTGTTTTAGATATCTGGGAGTGGATCTGTCAGCGGATGGAACCATGGAAGCGGAAGTGGATCATAGGGTGGGGGAGGGGGCGAAAATTTTGGGAGCCTTGAAGAATGTGTGGAAGTCGAGAACATTATCTCGGAAAGCAAAAATGGGTATGTTTGAAGGAATAGTGGTTCCAACAATGTTGTATGGTTGCGAGGCGTGGGCTATGGATAGAGTTGTGCGCAGGAGGATGGATGTGCTGGAAATGAGATGTTTGAGGACAATGTGTGGTGTGAGGTGGTTTGATCGAGTAAGTAACGTAAGGGTAAGAGAGATGTGTGGAAATAAAAAGAGCGTGGTTGAGAGAGCAGAAGAGGGTGTTTTGAAATGGTTTGGGCACATGGAGAGAATGAGTGAGGAAAGATTGACCAAGAGGATATATGTGTCGGAGGTGGAGGGAACGAGGAGAAGAGGGAGACCAAATTGGAGGTGGAAAGATGGAGTGAAAAAGATTTTGTGTGATCGGGGCCTGAACATGCAGGAGGGTGAAAGGAGGGCAAGGAATAGAGTGAATTGGAGCGATGTGGTATACAGGGGTTGACGTGCTGTCAGTGGAGTGAATCAAGGCATGTGAAGCGTCCGGGGTAAACCATGGAAAGCTGTGTAGGTATGTATATTTGCGTGTGTGGACGTGTGTATGTACATGTGTATGGGGGGGGGGGCATTTCTTTCGTCTGTTTCCTTGCGCTACCTCGCAAACGCGGGAGACAGCGACAAAGTATAAAAAAAAAAAAAAAAAATATATATATATATATATATATACACGACCTCGAGCGGCATGTCTTCTGGGTGCTTGGGCGAGTGATGGACGTCCTATGGCACGGGCAGGAGACCGAGGGAAATATATATAAGTTTGTATATATATACACCTCCGTCGTCGTCGGCAGTAGAGCGCGAGAGATCGTAGAGCGCCGAGCGGGTCAGCCAAGCTGGGGGGAGCTCCGTGCACCACGCTGGCTTGTTTACCTGGTTTTCATACATGGTGCTTTGACAAGAAAATAGTGAAATTGGAAAAAATGTAGCTTAGACATTGAAGCTTATTGATACAGTGGTTAAATTGATGAGAACTACTATTGATGTTTGTGTAAATAAATTAAACCTTTCCTTTTTCCATAGCCAGAGGTTGAACCATTATGTGACATTCATTTTTTCATTTCATTTCAAGCTAGAAGTTTCAGTTTCTAAATTGTTTCTTACATTTTTCACATGTATATATATGTATGTGTGTGTGTGTGTGTGTATGTGTGTGTATGTGTATATATATATATATGTATATTATCCCTGGGGATAGGGGTGAAAGAATACTTCCCACGCATTCCTCGCGTGTCGTAGAAAGCGACTAGAGGGGACGGGAGCGGGGGGCCAGAAATCCTCCCCTCCTTGTATTTTTTTAACTTTCTAAAATGGGAAACAGAAGAAGGAGTCACGCGGGGAGTGCTCATCCTCCTCGAAGGCTCAGATTGGGGTGCCTAAATGTGTGTGGATGTAACCAAGATGTGAAAAAAGGAGAGATAGGTAGTATGTTTGAGGAAAGGAACCTGGATGTTTTGGCTCTGAGTGAAACGAAGCTCAAGGGTAAAGGGGAAGAGTGGTTTGGGAATGTCTTGGGACTAAAGTCAGGGGTTAGTGAGAGGACAAGAGCAAGGGAAGGAGTAGCAGTACTCCTGAAACAGGAGTTGTGGAAGTATGTGATAGAATGTAAGAAAGTAAATTCTCGATTAATATGGGTAAAACTGAAAGTTGATGGAGAGAGATGGGTGATTATTGGTGCATATGCACCTGGGCATGAGAAGAAAGATCATGAGAGGCAAGTGTTTTGGGAGCAGCTGAATGAGTGTGTTAGTGGTTTTGATGCACGAGACCGGGTTATAGTGTTGGGTGATTTGAATGCAAAGGTGAGTAATGTGGCAGTTGAGGGAATAATTGGTATACATGGGGTGTTCAGTGTTGTAAATGGAAATGGTGAAGAGCTTGTAGATTTATGTGCGGAAAAAGGACTGATGATTGGGAATACCTGGTTTAAAAAGCGAGATATACATAAGTATACTTATGTAAGTAGGAGAGATGGCCAGAGAGCGTTATTGGATTACGTGTTAATTGACAGGCGCGCGAAAGAGAGACTTTTGGAGGTTAATGTGCTGAGAGGTGCAACTGGAGGGATGTCTGATCATTATCTTGTGGAGGCTAAGGTGAAGATTTGTATGGGTTTCCAGAAAAGAAGAGTGAATGTTGGGGTGAAGAGGGTGGTGAGAGTAAGTGAGCTTGGGAAGGAGACTTGTGTGAGGAAGTACCAGGAGAGACTGAGTACAGAATGGAAAAAGGTGAGAACAATGGAAGTAAGGGGAGTGGGGGAGGAATGGGATGTATTTAGGGAATCAGTGATGGATTGCGCAAAAGATGCTTGTGGCATGAGAAGAGTGGGAGGTGGGTTGATTAGAAAGGGTAGTGAGTGGTGGGATGAAGAAGTAAGAGTATTAGTGAAAGAGAAGAGAGAGTCATTTGGACGATTTTTGCAGGGAAAAATGCAGTTGAGTGTGAGACGTATAAAAGAAAGAGACAGGAGGTCAAGAGAAAGGTGCAAGAGGTGAAAAAAAGGGCAAATGAGAGTTGGGGTGAGAGAGTATCATTAAATTTTAGGGAGAATAAAAAGATGTTCTGGAAGGAGGTAAATAAAGTGCGTAAGACAAGGGAGCAAATGGGAACTTCAGTGAAGGGCGCAAATGGGGAGGTGATAACAAGTAGTGGTGATGTGAGAAGGAGATGGAGTGAGTATTTTGAAGGTTTGTTGAATGTGTTTGTTGATAGAGTGGCAGATATAGGGTGTTTTGGTCGAGGTGGAGTGCAAAGTGCGAGGGTTAGGGAAAATGATTTGGTAAACAGAGAAGAGGTAGTAAAAGCTTTGCGGAAGATGAAAGCCGGCAAGGCAGCAGGTTTGGATGGTATTGCAGTGGAATTTATTAAAAAAGGGGGTGACTGTATTGTTGACTGGTTGATAAGGTTATTTAATGTATGTATGACTCATGGTGAGGTGCCTGAGGATTGGCGGAATGAGTGCATAGTGCCATTGTACAAAGGCAAAGGGGATAAGAGTGAGTGCTCAAATTACAGAGGTATAAGTTTGTTGAGTATTCCTGGCAAATTATATGGGAGGGTATTGATTGAGAGGGTGAAGGCATGTACAGAGCATGAGATTGGGGAAGAGCAGTGTGGTTTCAGAAGTGGTAGAGGATGTGTGGATCAGGTGTTTGCTTTGAAGAATGTATGTGAGAAATACTTAGAAAAGCAAATGGATTTGTATGTAGCATTTATGGATCTGGAGAAGGCATATGATAGAGTTGATAGAGATGTTCTGTGGAAGGTATTAAGAATATTTGGTGTGGGAGGCAAGTTGTTAGAAGCAGTGAAAAGTTTTTATCGAGGATGTAAGGCATGTGTACGTGTAGGAAGAGAGGAAAGTGATTGGTTCTCAGTGAATGTAGGTTTGCGGCAGGGGTGTGTGATGTCTCCATGGTTGTTTAATTTGTTTATGGATGGGGTTGTTAGGGAGGTGAATGCAAGAGTTTTGGAAAGAGGGGCAAGTATGAAGTCTGTTGGGGATGAGGGAGCTTGGGAAGTGAGTCAGTTGTTGTTCGCTGATGATACAGCGCTGGTGGCTGATTCATGTGAGAAACTGCAGAAGCTGGTGACTGAGTTTGGTAAAGTGTGTGAAAGAAGAAAGTTAAGAGTAAATGTGAATAAGAGCAAGGTTATTAGGTACAGTAGGGTTGAGGGTCAAGTCAATTTGGAGGTGAGTTTGAATGGAGAAAAACTGGAGGAAGTGAAGTGTTTTAGATATCTGGGAGTGGATCTGGCAGCGGATGGAAACATGGAAGCGGAAGTGGATCATAGGGTGGGGGAGGGGGCGAAAATTCTGGGAGCCTTGAAGAATGTGTGGAAGTCGAGAACATTATCTCGGAAAGCAAAAATGGGTATGTTTGAAGGAATAGTGGTTCCAACAATGTTGTATGGTTGCGAGGCGTGGACTATGGATAGAGTTGTGCGCAGGAGGATGGATGTGCTGGAAATGAGATGTTTGAGGACAATATGTGGTGTGAGGTGGTTTGATCGAGTAAGTAACGTAAGGGTAAGAGAGATGTGTGGAAATAAAAAGAGCGTGGTTGAGAGAGCAGAAGAGGGTGTTTTGAAATGGTTTGGTCACATGGAGAGAATGAGTGAGGAAAGATTGACCAAGAGGATATATGTGTCGGAGGTGGAGGGAACGAGGAGAAGAGGGAGACCAAATTGGAGGTGGAAAGATGGAGTGAAAAAGATTTTGTGTGATCGGGGCCTGAACATGCAGGAGGGTGAAAGGAGGGCAAGGAATAGAGTGAATTGGAACGATGTGGTATACCGGGGTTGACGTGCTGTCAGTGGATTGAATCAAGGCATGTGAAGCGTCTGGGGTAAACCATGGAAAGCTGTGTAGGTATGTAGTTATGTAGGTATGTAGGTGTGTGGACGTATGTATATACATGTGTATGGGGGTGGGTTGGGCCATTTCTTTCGTCTGTTTCCTTGCGCTACCTCGCAAACGCGGGAGACAGCGACAAAGCAAAAATATATATATATATATATATATATATATATATATATATATATATATATATATATATATATATATATATATATATATATATATATATATATATTATTATTATACTTAATTGCTGTTTCCCACATCAGCGAGGTAGCGCCAGGAAACAAATGAAGAATAGCCCAACCACTCATACACACACACATGCACACACACACACACACATACATACATATATATATACATATATATATACATATATATATATATATATATATATATATATATATATATATATATATATATATATATATATATATATATATATATATATATAATTTCTTTTCTTTTAAACTATTTGCCATTTCCCGCGTTAGCGAGGTAGCGTTAAGATCAGAGGACTGGGCCTTTTTTGGAATATCCTCACCTGGCCCCCTCTGTTCCTTCTTTTGGAAAATTAAAAAAAAAAAACGAGAGGGGAGGATTTCCAGCCCCTCGCACCCTCCCCTTTTAGTCGCCTTCTACGACACCCAGGGAATACGTGGGAAGTATTCTTAATCCCCTATCCCCAGGGATAAATATATATATATATATATATATATATATATATATATATATATATATATATATTTTTTTTTTTCTTTTTTTTTCAAACTATTCGCCATTTCCCGCGTTAGCGAGGTAGCGTTAAGAACAGAGGACTGGGCCATTAAGGGAATATCCTCACCTGGCCCCCTTCTCTGTTCTTTCTTTTGGAAAATTAAAAAAAAAAAATTGAGAGGGGAGGATTTCCAGCCCCCCGCTCCCTCCCCTTTTAGTCGCCTTCTGCGACACGCAGGGAATACGTGGGAAGTATTCTTTCTCCCCTATCCCTAGGGATAATATATATATATATATATATATATATATATATATATATATATATATATATATATATATATATATAAATATTTATTTTCATATTTTCATTTTGTTTTGTCGCTGTCTCCCGCGTTTGCTAGGTAGCGCAAGGAAACAGACGAAAGAAATGGCCCAACCCACCCCCATACACATGTATATACATACACGTCCACACACGCAAATATACATACCCATAATATCAATGTACACATATATATACACACACAGACACATACATATATACACATGCACACAATTCACACTGCCTTTATTCATTCCCATCGCCACCTCGCCACACATGGAATAACATCCCCCTCCTCCCTCATGTGTGCGAGGTAGCGCTAGGAAAAGACAACAAAGGCCCCATTCGTTCACACTCAGTCTCTAGCTGTCACGTAATAATGCCCGAAACCACAGTCTCCTTCCACATCCAGGCCCCACAGAACTTTCCATGATTTACCCCAGACGCTTCACATGCCCTATTTCAATCCACCTACAGCACCTCCACCCCGGTATACCATTTCGATCCAATTCACTCTATTCCTTTCCCGCCTTTCACCCTCCTGCATGTTCAGTCCCCGACCACTCAAAATCTTCTTCACTCCATCCTTCCACCTCCAATTTGGTCTCCCACTTTATTGAATTTATGCCATTGGATTTTTTCTTATTTTAGACTTTCTTCTTGAACTACATGTTACACGACGAAAACACGGTCTGGTTTATTATTGTAATGAAAGAAGTTAAACAGCAGAAAAATATAGAAAGATTATCATTGGATGATTGCAGTTAGAAAGTGACAGATGTAATATAGCAAGAAATATTCACAAAACAGTGAGTTGGTGATATGTTTCATATATTTGTAATACAACTCTGCAGTTAGTTCGTAGATCCTTCAGGAGAATGAATGGTAGACAAATGGTGAGGGAAGGTGCAAAAACGGGGCTAAGTATTTCAATCCAAACTTGATTTCTTTTGTTCGCTGCTTCGACATTGATCTCAGGACATATTAATGGCTGATATTTACATTTATTTACAGAAAACCTTCGATGAAGGACGATAGACAAAGAGATAGAAGGTTGAATAAATAGGTAAACTGATAGATGTAGGTGCAATCAGAGTTGCCTATGATTTCGTTCACAGCGAAGAGATGATGAATGGGCGAGGCTATAATCATCGTCTGTGATTATTGTAAATGACTAATAATGATTTATTTTTATTGCTTTTGTGCGACTGCTGTCAGCCTTTGAAGGTTAATGTTCCCTGAAAGTTGCCCGGACCCTACCACTAGGAGGTCAGCAGTTCGACTTAGGGTCCATTTGTGCCATGTTTATGGCACCCAACAGAATGGATGTATTTTTCTTATTTTGTTTTCATCCCTATGGATGGGACTCATAAATGTTAGGAAGTTTTCCCAACGATTTGATCCTTTATGATAACCGCTTCATCCGTGCAATAGTTTGACACTGATTTGCAACTGAATGAGAACTTTTGCCTTAGGAAGTGTCTTCTGAGGACCGGGTATAACAGGGTCGACTGCTGGAGGAGGAGCGGCTTCTCCAATCTCAGCGATGGGAACTTAAGGTTCAAGGAATTTCAGGGATGAATGTTGGTGGTGTGGACTTTAATCTTCAACACGGCCGCTTCAGCTTTAGTGTCGGCTGCTGCTGCAGGTGCTGCTGATCCTCCAGTCGCAGCGACGGACACATCAGGGTCTTCATCGACGACCAGTACGAGTAGGTCGGGATCCACCAGGCCTGATTCATCCCCATAGAAGTAGGGGATCAAGGTCACCAATTCAGTGGTAGGCATCACTTTGCTCCGTGGTTTGGTGGGAGCCAAAGAAACATTGATGCGGATGGCGGCTGCTCCTGTGTCAACTACACCAGTTTCCTCGCTGGGTCCGCCTTCGCACAGGTCATCACCATCTTGATGCCGAGTCTGGATCTTCACCACTACTCTCTCGTGCACGGGTTCGATATCCAGACGTGATCTCTTCCTGGAAGGCCTTTGGCATTCTGGAAGGCACCGCTTTCCTCCCTGGGCCAGGCCCTCACTGCCGGACAACCAGGCAATTCTGGTGTAGGCGTACTCCTGGTGGCGGCCGTTGCGTCCTCCAAGTCTGCGATCTGCCTTGATGCCCCACCGTCCCAGTGTTCTCCCGACGTTCAGGACGGCAGCTTTCTCGTACCCGAAGCCTTCGCAGAATTCACAGTATCGCAAATATAGCTCAGTTCGGCTTATACAATCTTTAACAGCCCCGGTTTGCTGGATGTGAGCCTCGAAAAATTCAAGGAAGGATTCCTTGCCAGGGTACCGATGGGCAGCGCGGACGTGAGTCATTTCTGCGATCTGGTGAGATGAGTGATTTACTTGACGAAGTAAACTTTCATAGACCAGCACTTGCAAAAATATAGTGAAGCTACAGAAAAATATAGTCGACTCTTGTTTCCTCATTGATCTGATATCCTAGATGATACATTAACATAGTGAAGTTGAAGCACTAGTGTAATGAAGATGAAACATCAATATAGTGAAGATGGCAGGTTGCGGTAGAGGGTGTACACTGGGCAGAATTGCCTCTAGTGGAGAGTGTAATGTAGCTTGTTGTGGAAATATAATGGTGTGTGTGTGTGTGTGTGTGTGTGTGTGTGTGTGGATGTGTTAGTCCTTGGAGTGAAGTGTGTTTTAGGACAGTGTGAGTGAGGGGCGCATCATCATCATCAGAGATGAATCATTATGCCAATAATTAGGGCTAGGCTAACCTGACCTCAGGTCTCATCAAAACACGGTATGGCGTAGTGGTGGTCTGTGTTTAATATTAGTATACTGAACTGATGGCAATATGAACCTGAATATTGTGATAAAGATACTGGCTTCTGGGATCACGTTGTCTTGTATGACGAAAACACGTTTACTTCTGACTGACGCTTCTAGAAATACTGGAGTGTGGCGGTTAACATACTCTCTCTCTCTCTCTCTCTCTCTCTCTCTCTCTCTCTCTCTCTCTCTCTCTCTCTCTCTCTCTCTCTCTCTCTCTCTCTCTCTCTCTCTCTCTCTCTCTCTCTCTCTCTCTCTCTCTCTCTCTCTCTCTCTCTCTCTCTCTCTCTCTCTCTCTCTCTCTCTCTCTGTATTAGACATTCCCACCGCACTGGTGCAGGTTTAGGTTATCAACTAAGAATATGATCAATTCTTTATCAATAACAGATTATTGCCCTGGTAGGTCAGGAGGCCAGGGTCGAGTGTGTCATAACATGGTAGAGGTTCAGAATAATCTTTTAGTAGCTGTACATATCTTGTGGTATCCATTAGTATTTTGTCTACACGGATATCATGATAAACTTTAAATTCAGATAAATAATATAAAACATGTACATATACACTTGTAGATATATCTATATGAATGTAAATGAGGCAGATGAATGTGTTATGTACTTAAAAATGCTACTGAAAGCTTAAAGATTCCGGTAAAAAACATAACGACTGTTGTGATAATTTTTTTTTTTTTTGTAATAAATGTGTATTGTACTGCATTTTGTGGCCGTCACACGGCCAAGATCGTTCAGCCAAAATCCGTTAAGGCCTGGAAGAAGTGATGAAAGGCGGTGAGAATATATATTTATTAATGATTACAAAACACAGACTATGTTCTCCTCTTGGTGTCTAAAAGATGACCCAACACAAGACAACTACTTTAAGATCAAAGTTTCTAGACATTTAACAAATTATTTCATATTACGTCCCTTTTCTCTCAGCATCATTTTTCTGGTTTACTTCGAAGAACTGCCATGTACTACCTAATATGATCATTCACTATAGATGTTTCGTGAATGATCTCCAACAACGCGTTGTATAACTCTGTTGTTGACATTATTTCGTGTAATGGATCAAACATTACAAAGTTGTGTCCATCCACACAGGTGTTACACGTCCCAAGTAGAGATAATTCCTAGATCTGTCTAACATAGATATATTATCTGTTAATATTTGTATAATGTTCCCCTGCTGGACGGTACTTAAGACTTTCGTATTAATGTTTATCAGTTGTAAGTGATCAAGCATTATAAAGTTGTGTCCATTACCACAGGTGCTACTGATCCCAGGTAAAGGTATTTCACCATCTTTGTATCTTTAACCTTTCTAGTTATAGATGTTTCATCCCTGATTCCAGCCTTACAATCGATTTTTTCCTTCTTATCCTTATCATATAATTAGTCAGTTGAAGTGCAGAACACGCTTTTCAGTCCAGCCACTTTACTGTGTTTCTCAAATGTTACCATTGAAATGGTGTTACCGGACTCCAACTGTAAGTAGTTACACCTGGAGTGACAAGTCATCATCGGCAAGGCAAGTAATCCATGAGTAACTGAATTGGTCTTGGCTGTGACTTGCCCTTCCATTATTTATATATATTAAAATGTGACAGTAAGAATCAAAAGCCAGAGGAGGAGGAGCAGTACACATTGCTCATGATGTTTATGTATTGGCTTTACATCTTGACTAATAATTACACCTACGTCTTTCTCCTTCCTTGATAGTTCTATTTCTGAATCTTATGATGATCCTCTAATTTGCCTGCTATGTGCACAAGGTACATCATTTTGCGTATATCTACAGTGAATATCACTGGCCATTGTACACTGTACAACGATACGCTGTTAATCTTTCTGCAGTCGTCTTGCGTCATCGTACCAGTTGATAATGTTTGCTGATTTTGCTATCGTGAAATTGTTTTTAGTAATCAATGTCTCTTATAGATATCAAATATCAGGAAAATCTATCAAACTCGTAAACACAATTTGACTGCATGTGCGAGAAATCGGATATAAGTTTCAAGGATTTTTCTGAAGAGAATTATAGAACAAGACAGATCACATTTATTGTATCACATATCAGTTCACCAGATAAAGACACCATTATAACATATTGTGAAACTAATATATAGCATGATTCATGTACAAGGACCATCTTCTACACATGACCAATATTTCACAACCATCAGAAAGTGATTCACTGATAAAGCCAGTGTATGTAATGTCCTTCCTTTTCCTCAGCTCATTAGACATTTTCCGTGACCCAACCTATATGTTATTTGTCCCCTCATTTGTGACCTTGTAGTTGTTGTACGGTGGAGTAATGCTTGACTTGCTATACTGACGGACAGACACACTGACACGAGCCATGATTCGTTGAATTGACAAAAATGAGGAGATAAATTTCTTGAAAGATATGTCAAGTGTAATGATACATCGACTTATGTACATTTTAGGAATCATTTACAAATTCAGAACATTGAATTCATATGATGGCATAGTTTGTTTAGATAGATTTCTAACTCTTAATGTTCTTATCAGTTCAGTCCAAGGTGGAAAAAAACGTGACAAATAAAGGCAGATAACAGTGTGTCATAAGACCAGAGCCCCTGCCAAGCTGGGACTTGGCCAAACATAAACAACCACTTTCTTATAGACGATTAGTCAAGGTTCTGGGTCGAGCACCAGGATCTATTGACCTCCGACATAATATATTTTCTCTGATCCTTCATCATCACCACACTCCCGGCACACATCAATAAACCCTTCCCAAATTCCTCACTTCCTTATAAACTCGTCCCTGTAGTCAACAATTAAGAAACCTAAACCGACCAAAAAGCATTACGTTGTTCAACAATGTAAACCCCAGCTAGGGTGAGCCTTAGACACTCTTACGGTATATTGTGATGGACGAAGGATTTACTACCCTGGTAATGTATTACACATTTACTTATTCTAACAACCTATCACTGATTACCGTTAAATACATATGGTAAAAATATATTTTACTTGTGGACTTCTAGTGAAAATACATGGGATATTGTATGCAAGCTAAACATTTCATACAATGATAAATAAAATCCCATAACTTTTCTGGAGCACAAGGTACAGAAATATATGTAACGTGATATCGTTAAGATTAACATATCTAACATAAAAATTTCTATTTTGCAGATAAATGTTTTACATTTAGAAATCAATAATATTTTCAATAACATAAAGATAATTACGTCAGTATCTATGTTGCAGGCTTTTTATCCGGGTTTTACACACTGTAGAAAAGTATTGTTTAGAGAAGAGTAATGTAATTATTATCAACACAAGGTTCAAGGAGTCTAAGTTATGAGTTTCTACTCTTCAAAATGTTAGCATCATCCTCTGAGAAAACTTTGAAAAAACAGACTTTTATTTTGTGTGATGAGAACTAATGACAAATTATTTACGTTTTTCTTAAGAATATTCTTTATGAGTCAAATGAAAGTATTTTGTTAGATAAAAAAAACTTTCATTAGTGACAACGAGAGATAAACAATCAATATTCATAAACTTTATCTTTGATGAATTAAAGTTCATCAAATGACAGATAAAGATTATTATATACAATTTTCAACAATCTTATTGACATCATAAAACCAAATATGATTAATAAATTTTTCAAATCATCAAAAGTAAAAAGAAGCCGTCCGGAGGTAAGTTGTTTCCCCCGGCGTAAACACTTATAGGCGGAATCCGGTAACACCTCTTGAATATCATGTGGAAGACAGAGTAGAGTGGCTAGGCTCAGAAGCATGTTCTCCACTTCAACTGACTAATGATATGTTAAGACAACACAAACCACATACATCGATTGTGAGGATGGAATCAGGGATGAAACATCTATAACTAGAAAGGTTAAAGATACAAAGATGATGAAATACCTTTACCTGGGATCAGTAGCACCTGTGGTAATGGACACACCTTTGTAATGCTTGATCACTTACAACTGATCAACTTTAATACGAAAGTCTTAGGTATTGTCCCTCAGGAAAACTTTTTATAAATATTTATAAAACACATATATATGTTAGATATACACTATCTCTAGAATATATCTTTACCTGGGACGTGTAACACTTGTGTGGATAGACACAACTTTGTAATGCATGATCCATTACACGAAATGAACTTCACTAACGAAGAGTTATACAACGCGTTGTTGGAGAACATTAATCAAATACCTATACAGAATTCTTATGTTAGATAAAAGACATTTATTACAAGTGAACATAAGAAATGATGATGCAAGAAAAGGACGTAGATGTAGATGTTTTATTAAGAGATGAAATATTCCTGCCTTAAATTGTCTCTCTTGTATTTGATTTTCTGTTAGATACAAACATGCTAATGTAATCTGTTCCTTATGATCATAAAT
The DNA here is from genome assembly GCF_036320965.1 of Panulirus ornatus. Taxonomy (NCBI): domain Eukaryota; kingdom Metazoa; phylum Arthropoda; class Malacostraca; order Decapoda; family Palinuridae; genus Panulirus; species Panulirus ornatus. Next base: position 2,102,953 of record NC_092266.1, read on the forward strand.
GTTTATGTTTTTAAAACGTTTTTATCATGTCTTAAGGATTCTGGCTTACAGACCTTGGTTCTGAACAACCATTATAATGCAACACAATACATATTTACCATAATTAAATCATTTATCACAATAACCATTATGTTTGTACCACATTCTTTAAGTCCTCAATCACGTTTGTTAATATATAAGGCATTTTTCCGCCACATTTCAATACATAACATATATCTACACGTGTGGAAATATATGTATATGTTTTTATATTTTTTTCCTTATCTTTTCTAATCAACCTACAAGGTATATGTCTAAAGAAAATACTGGATAAAATCCTAAGTTATGTGTGTGTGTGTGTGTGTGTGTGTGTGTGTGTGTGTGTGAGCACACATAGTAAAGGTTAAGGGACGGGACAACACGAGTGTACAACTCTCTCCCGTAATACATAAATACTAATCACACACATACACACACACACACACACACACACACACACACACACACAGAGAGCGGCGCCAGGCTGGAGGCGGGGCATCGTGACGTCACAGGCAAGTCCCTCCCCCCGCCAGATCCAAACATGTGTTGTGTCTGGTGATGGCGGTTCAAGATTTCCCACATTTATATTGATCTTTACATTATCATCCACTCCCAAAGTCACCTGGCATTCTTGTGTTTCAACAACAGACGTGATATATGCAACACCAGGCAAACATTGTACCATTATCTGATAGGTTAATTGGTGCACAATCAAGAACCAGTGAATTTCATCGCCGCCATAAGTAAGTAAGGAAGGTGACTTTAATGATGATAAATACGACCTGGTATGGCTGTGTCTACACACTACCGCCATCTGGTCAACATTGTAGATACCAACCTTTAAACTGTGACATTCAACCACAAGGTTTAAGGTCGTTCATGAAAACGCGAACTTAAAATCTATCCATTTAAATCTACCATTCATCAATAAACATTTAAACACCGTCATTTGAACGTAAACCTTCCAGCTGCGTTATTTTACCAGAGTCCTTTAAGATACGTCATATAAACACAAAATTTAAATGTACGTTAAGCTTGTGCAAACCATCACTGAAACTCAAACTTTTAAATTAGAATTGTAATAAAATTGCGAACTTTTAACTCTGTCAAATTACAGCTATTGTACAAAATGATTCACTTAATTGACAAATTTTAATGTCAGTTAATTTAACGATATCCTTTGTGGTTCATCTCTGAAACACAAACCTTTAAACTTTGTCTCTAGAACTGAACACAACCATTAAGTTTCATAACTGGAATGGAAATTTGGATAATCTATCAAAATTCGTCATATAACGCGAACTTTTAAATCCTTCCATTCAGTTGGGCCGTTACTTGCCTGGCTGCCATTCATAATATGTCCTTTTATATTGTATGTTGACTACGCTCTCATTCATTCGTCATTTGGATCGTCTCACTGATATTCCATTCATAAACTTCATTCCTGCAGCTTATTTTTGACCGCCATGTTGCTTCCTCAAGGTTTATAATTCTTTGTGTATTTAATAATAGAAGATTCAATGATATTTCTCGTGGTACTGGAATTAGAGTTAATAATGCCATCTCAGTTATTAACTCTAACTCCAGTACCACGAGAAACATCATTGAATCTTCTATTACTGAATACACAAAGAATTATAATCTTAATATTAGTGATGGTCTATACAAATTGGATAACTTTAATGTTGATAAAATGTGTAAACAATTCACCTTCTTGTCCACATAGTAAGTTTATGATACGCTTGTTGTCTGTCTTGGACAATCACATGTTTACCATATGGCATCCTAGTTACGTCTCTTCGTTGTATATCAACTGACTGTTATATTTCTCTCTTGTGTCTCCCCTGATGATGTGAGTTTTACACGAAAGTGCACTTGGGAACTTATCGTGTTCATTTTCCCCGTGAACTCATAAGAATATACTTGATCACGTGCAAAATTGTGATCCTTTCCAAAATCTTTTTCACTCCATCTTTCCACCTCCAATTTGGTCTCCCACTTCTCCTTGTTCCCTCCACCTCCGACACATATATCCTCTTGGTCAATCTTTCCTCACTCATTCTCTCCATGTGCCCAAACCATTTCAAAACACCCTCTTCTGCTCTCTCAACCACGCTCTTTTTATTTCCACACATCTCTCTTACAAACACTATAAACAAACTATGATGGTAGCTCCAACCATTATCACAGGATTATTACTTCTCTTCATACAGTCTCACCACAGTAAGGTTTATGCTTAACAATGTCAGTAACAATACATTAAAACCATACAGTTCACTTTTGTGAAAGTGTTAGAATGTCTCCTTTAAAAACTGCTCTCTTATTCTTGATGAGTAAACTGTGGATACAACAGCTAAGTGACATTCCAAACTGATCATTACAATGGAGTGACAGGAACTAACCCACTACCTGTCATGTCATATCACTTATTATTAGATGTGAGATTTCTTATCTAATCATGCAATCCCAGGAAAACCCATTCACATGGTCATACCTTGTATCTTCAAGGCTGCAATACAGTTAGTAGCAGGGAAATAGTAGACTCTTTTGAGGTAGGAAGTTCATCAATGAGACTATATTGCTTTTCATCCACTGACATTCATACAACCTCCTTGAAGGTGATATTTTTTAATTGTGACATAAATCTTGCATGTGGAGTGCAGTAACTACTTAGAAAGGGAACTAAATATATTGATTAATGGCCCGGTAACCAGTTATGATACAATACCTGTAGTAACAGCACCGTGAATCACAAGGAATTATCCACCCTACAACAAAACAGCGATCATTATCAATATGGACAACAAAATTCATGAGCCAATGCAAAACAATTGTCAACTCAAAATAAAACAGCTATTTAGTGGATTTAGTACAGCACATAATCTATGACGTATATGTTAAATATGAGAATCAACAATTTTGCATAGTAGGTTAGCAACTTCCTGTTGTCTTATGGATGATGCTTCACAGAATCAAACTACAGGTCTTCATGAAACCAACTTCATGAAACAGTAGAGTATAGCACAAATATGAATGATATATAAGGATACATTCACTTGTATGTTCTCTACTAACCCTGAGAATATTGGGTAATTAGTAACAAATTTTGCACTCCTGTGGATGCTGATCCCCTTAATATATATATATATATGCTTAATATATCCTCCCTGGGGATAGCGGAGAAAGAATACTTCGCACGTATTCCTTGTGTGTCGTAGAAGGCGACTAAAAGGGAAGGGAGCGGGGGGCTGGAAATCCTCCCCTCTCGTTTTTTTTTTTTTTTTCTAATTTTCCAAAAGAAGGAACAGAGAAGAGGTCCAGGTGAGGATATTCCCTCAAAGGCCCAGTCCTCTGTTCTTAACGCTACCTCGCTATCGCGGGAAATAGCGAATAGTATGAAAAAAAAAAGAAAATATATATATATATATATATATATATATATATATATATATATATATATATATATATATATATATATATATATCCTTCAGTATGTTTACTTTCGATAATGAGGAACAGAAGAAGGAGCCAAACAAGTAAATTTCGTCAAAGACATCTCTCTTTTCTTAACGCTGCCTCGCAAAGATTTTCATTAATTCATATTGAAGAAACAGACGAATTTTCTATTGTCTGGTTAGCTCAGTGGTAGAGCGTGAGTCTGACACACTCAAGGTCGTGGGTTCGAGACCCACACCAGACATAATTTTTGTCTTTTTCTTTTTTCATTTTGTCCGCATCACATGTGTGCAACATTCAGTATGTTCGTCCAACGTTATAGTGAAGATCTTCACAATAGTTTAGGGCTTTCGACCTTATCTGAAAGGGTCAGGTCCACCAAGACGTCCTTGAAATCTTCCAGAAGCTTCTGGCGATCCTCCTCCAACTGCTGGGCACATCAGAGTTAACATGGGCCGGACATCGGTTGTGGAACGACTTAATCTGCTTCCGGTAGTTAGCAGGGATGATAATGAGGGCTCTGACCTCATACCAGGTCATCTTAGTTCTAGTCTATTGCTTAGTTCCAGTCTATCGCTTAGTTCCAGTCTATTGCAACGACAATAAAAAAGTAAAACTCATTTCTTCGTGGAAAATTGAGAGGAAAACACGACAGCAACATGGAGATTTACCCTGTGGTTATTTTGCCGGCTAGTCGGCAACGGTCGGTCAAACACTATTTTGCCGTGGTAATCTCAGTGCTTTATATAGTACTATGTCACAAAATATGTTCTTGGGGGCGTAGCTCAGTGGTAGAGCACTCGCTTGGCATGCGAGAGGACCCGTGTTCAAACCCCGGCGCCTCCATTTTTTATTTGGGAAATTCATTGTTTTCAGTCTTGTATATGTATATATATATATATATATATATATATATATATATATATATATATATATATATATATATATATATATATATATATATATATATATATATATATCGTCCGATCAGGGAAGTTAAGCAACGTTGGGTCTGGTTAGTACTTGGATGGGTGACCGTCTGGGAACACCAGATGCTGTTATCCCTGGGGATAGGGAAGAAAGTATACTTGCCTCGTATTCCCTGCGTGTCGTACAAGGCGACTAAAAGGGGAGGGAGCAGAAGGCCGGAAATCCTTTACTCTCATTTTCAATTTTTCAAAAGACGGAACAGAGAAGATATAAAGATATTGTAAAGATGTAACTAATATAAGATATAAGAATGAATGGAAGATACGGATGTAGCTGAAACAAGGAGTAATGAAGATTAAGGTGCAATGAAAATTATTCTGTAGTGAAGATAAATGTATATGTTGAGATTTTGTATTGAACATCAAGAAGTAATGATAATGATGAGAGTGTAGTGACGATGATGGTTTAGTTGGGGAGTGGTGACAATTGCCTTTACAATGATAATAAGGAGGTAACACAATGAGGAACACAAACTTTCCAAAGCTACGTTCAAGTCAGACTTTGAACTAAGTTCGGTAAACAGAAGGATGATGTTAAGATGAGAGTGTAGTGAGGAAGAGTATAGTGATGATAAGGATATTGTCAAGATAGGTTGTAGTGAAGATACGAATGTAGTGAAGATACGAATGTAGTAGAGATAAGTGTTATCAAAGAGTAAAGTTTATTCAAAATGATTTTGTATTGAAGATGAGAACTACTTTTAGTGAACATCAGGGAGTACAATGATGATGGTATGGTAGAAATAACGGTGTAGTGAAGAAGAGGGTATAGTGAAGGTATAGTTAAGTGAAAATAAGCTAGTAGTGAAGATACACGCTAGTGAATATGAGGTTGTAGTGAACTTAACCTTATTGACCTGATCCCCCAAATCCTCCAAACTACGTTCAAGGGCGGATCCAAAGCCAACCTAAAAGGCTATTTCTCTGTGTATTGTTAGTGGTGGTGGTGGTGTGTAGGTGTGTGTAATCATCTATTTGCACTGTATTAGGAGGGAGTTTTACACTCGTGGGGCCCCGTGTAAGTACGTTGTTTGTGTGAGCGGGTAAAATCTAAAGCCTTCCTTGAAACCAGCTTAGTCAAGATAAGGTCATATGAAGATGAGGTTGTAGTGAAGATTATAATAAGCCTTGCATAGTGAAGATAAGGGGATTAAGGGAGAGATCAGTGGTTGACAAGGTAGCATGATATACCACTGCGTTATGATAACTGATTAACTGAATTATTCCATACTGGAGAGAGAGAGAGAGAGAGAGAGAGAGAGAGAGAGAGAGAGAGAGAGAGAGAGAGAGAGAGAGAGAGAGAGAGAGAGAGAGAGAGAGAGAGAGAGAGAGAGGAGACTGTGTGAGAGAGGCTGGACACGAGAGAGAGGCTTTAGATGTGAAAAAGACTGAAGGAAATAGAAGGTTAGGGTAAGACTCTGTGACGGAGAAAGGTAATTGTCATGAGAGTTAGGGTGGACTGTAGAGAGAGAGGCTTGGGATGAGAGTCAGGCAGGACACGAGAGAGAGGCTTTGGATAAGAGTCAGGGAGTACTGGAGGGAGGCTTGGGATGAGAGTCAGGGAGGACCGGAGAGAGAGGATTGGGACGAGAGTCAGGCTGGACCACACCGACAAGGCATCTCTCCCAACACCTGCACACACACACACACACACACACACACACACACACACACACACACACGCACACACACACACACACTTAGCAAACAACAACACCCTTCCCACAACACTCACAACACACCCTCCCGAATACACCCACAACATACACACCTCTTCTTCCATGCCCACAACACACTCTCCCACCGTACACCTGCGACACACACCTTCCCCACACCACACGTCTCCAGCACACCCACACCACACATCTCGCCCACCACACTGTATCTGCTAGTATTGCATTTATCTTGTTTTACATTTGATGTATTTTCAGTTTGACTTATGGTATGGCTACAGACTTCACGACTTCACCTGCTAAATACCCATTAAAATTTAACAACAATCATACATTTGTGTTATCATGAAGATAGATTGATAGATACATAAATAGATAGATATTCAGATAGATACATGGATAGATAGGTAAGGCAACCTTCATCTTTCTTAGAAATCAATGATATCCACAATATCCTGCAACAAATACATGTACATGGATGTAGTGATAATGTGGGTCAGGTATAAGGCCAGTGGTGTTGAAGGTGTAGTGAATGTGACCATTGACTTGAACCATAAGGGTGTAGTGAAGATAAGGCTGTAGTTAAGATGATTCTTAAAGTGACTCAAGGTTGTTGTGAGTAAAAGGAAGCTTCGAAAGTCAACAATTACAAAATTGATGAAGCATAACAACGTCCTCGGACAGCCGACTACAACCATAGAGTGAACCTGACTCTCACCTAACAACGTCCTCTCAATGACAAATGTCTTACCAGAATCTTCTAGAACCTTCCAGAAAACCATGAACTCTGCAGGTAAGGAGGAGGGAATGGCCTCTGGCTGCTGATGATAACCACATTATTCCATATACATGAATATATATACTTATATTTGCATATATAAGTACGTATATGCAATATATAGAACAATGTGGCTATCAACAGTTTCTAAGAAAACTGAAAAGATGAGGTCCCACCGAGATTCGAACTCGGATTGCTGGATTTAAAGTCCAGAGTGCTAACCCTTACACCATGGGACCTGATAAGAAAAGATGTGATTTCATCTAAATGTTTTACATATAATCAGCCAGAGGCCCTCCCTCCTTGCCTGCAAATGTCATTGTTTTCTGGAAGGTTCTCGAAGATTCTGGTAAGATAATTGCCATTGAGAGGACGTTGTTATACTTCATTTTCATTAATTCTATTATTGTTGACTTTCAGATACAGAAAGTTGGATAGATAGATTGATAGGTGAACAGATAGATATTTAGAGAGTTAAATAGGTAAGGTTATGCATTTCAATTTTCTAAGAAATCGTTGCTGTACGCATTATTCTTCAAGAAATACATGTATGTACATGTAGAGTATATGTGCATGTAATCAATGACATATTTTTCAATAGTAGGTACGTAATAGTAGGAGGTGAGAGTACTGCTATCACTCGATCAACCGCTTGGATAATGTCCTTCAGTGATTCACTAACAAAGTGTGGAGTTACGACACTCTGGTACTGGTAAAGGAAAACAGCACAGGACAGATGTCTGCTCCAACACTGTCCATCCACACTATAGAGACCACTATGAATTTACCTGTCTGTGGCTCTGGACGGGCAGGTTTATATCATGAGATTCTCTCTCTCTCTCTCTCTCTCTCTCTCTCTCTCTCTCTCTCTCTCTCTCTCTCTCTCTCTCTCTCTCTCTCTCTCTCTCTCTCTCTCTCTCTCTCTCTCTCTCTCTTCCCCCGCCCCCATCTCTATCCTCTCGTCATATTCTTGTGTTAAGAGTGACGGTAGAGAGGCAACGATCACATAATTCACTGTGGAATTATGGTATCATCGTCAGACGTGTGAAGGTTCTGATATCTCACTAAGTCTCTGGCAGAGCTGCCTCATCTGTTTTGTCAGTCAGGGTTTCCTCCGACCTGAGCTGATCTGGCCATAATGACTGCTCCACAAGATTAAGACGATCACATCCTGTTAACCACTCGGACGCTTTGGTGGATAATTTAGCCATGGGTGATATCAGGCAGGTGATCTATCGTACGTAAGTGCTCTTTTTAGGCTCGTGCACGAACTGTCCCTTCATCCAAGCAGAAGTCCACAGTGTCCTATTTCACAGTAAAGGTCATGTAAACATGGATGAAAAATCATGGAAAACAATGAGGATCGAGAACGAAGATTAACGGGTCTGAAATTCACGATATGCAGTTCCAAGAGATAATACTGTACAACATATACATTTCATCATTCCTGCTATGAAACATAAAGTTAATAGACATATGGCACATCCCATTCTACTTAGACACGCACGTGCTCATTGGAATCACCAGCTATTATGAGGATGAGGACAACACTGTTAATGAACATAAACATGACAGCCAATACAAGGATATCAATAACCAACAAGATATAAGATTGACTTAAGTTCTACTAGTCTTGTGCACACAGCTATGGATGATGGTGTGTACCTGTATGAACTAGTGAGGTGTCTTAACACAAAGCACATTATTCATAGTCAACAGAACTAACGTTGTTTCAACTAAATATAAAACAACCCATCTGCCGCAGTTAGTGACCCAGGCTATAATAAGTTGCCAAATATCTCCCTAGCCTTGGAAAACCTCCTACACACGAGCCTCTTCCGCTCCGGAGGAACACCATATCTTAGCTGACGACAATCGTACTGTCACCCTGGGTTAGTCCCAGCTACCTCGTCTCTCTACTCATGAGACACTATGACACACGAAGGTTAATATCCTCTAGCAAAAACGTGTTATCCTCCTAAACAACAGTGTCAGAAGTGGAACTTTATCCACAACTTATCTCTTGTCCCCCTGACTCTTCCCCAGTGACCTCAACCCGTGGAACAACAAGCTTTAGGATATCTTATTGTTCTCCAGCTGTTAACCGTGTTATAGATCATCACTACCTCTGTTGTCTGGCAGTCCCATGTACTCCCATGTAGTGTAGTTGCTCTTTCCGTGGAAGGTGATCTCGGGTGAGACCAATTAACCTTCTTGTCTTCTTGAGTCACTAAACCTCTAATATATACCTTATTTTTCAGAGTTTACATATGCAACTTGAGTATATGATGCATGACAGTGGAATGATCTCACAGTCTTACCATAACACTGATTGTATCATATCAGCCACTATCTTACTATAACAGATATGCGTGTACATTTGTCACTGTCTTTCTTTCTATCTGCTTATCTGTTCTAACATGTAAACGAAATTCTAACGAAATCGAAGCCAGATTTTATGTGCCCTGAACTACCCCTTTATGTCGTGGGGTTCGCTGCTGGTTGTTGGGTGTTGGGGGCTGAGGGTAGACCCCCCCCCCCCCCCCAGGAATATATGGCAAAGATACATGTGCCCACCCACGCTGGGCCTAGCTGTTCCCGCCAGTGGCCAAGACTTATCCTCCAGGCCGGCGGATGAATGAAGAAACTTGTGAAGGGTTTAGGGCACAGGTCATCCTCGACGTCCTCACCTCTTTCATATTAAAGACACGTTAAAGTTATCAAATCTATGTAATGCAAAATTTTTGTTCTTATTAACATACTTAAAGTACTTAATAAGAGACCACTCAACTATATTTCTATCCATGACTGATTAGTGTATATGATAACCTTAACACTGCTCCAGTTAGGTTGATGACCAAAGCTTTTGAGTTGGACAGATATTTCATTAGATCTTGACCATACCTATCACTGTTTATATATTGTTTAATCATAGTATTAAGAACTATACCAGTTTAATCAGTGAAAAACTGACCACACTCTTTACAGAGGATATTGTAAACACAACCCTTCTCAAAAGTTGCAGAATCTATTTTTATTAAACTGCCCCAGACCACATCATTACTGCTGATGACTACATTGATATCAAAATGGTAAACAAAATAGGAAAATAAAGCAAATTCGCGTAACAGGATATACGCAAAAGTTTTTGTTCACAAATGCTTCTTTAGGTTGAGCATTGTAAAGATTGCAAGATTGCAAGCTGAATCAAGGATATGTTTGGTATACTGTCATATGTGATAATTGTCATAGATGTTACTGAGTTCATCATCAATGAATTTTTTACTACATATATGAAATGGTCTAAGACACGTTGATGAAAATATAGAACGTTTCACTTTGTTGTGATAAGTAGAGCAGTAGTAAATGATATGAACAGACATATGTGGGTTTACGATATATACTAAGATCTAGGTTGTTTTCATCCCTATGAAAATTAGTCTAAGAATGCCAATATCTCAATTTCAAGAGTGAGCTTTATTTAGTTTATCAAACAAGCCATATTAGTAAGAAGTAAATCTTTATTTCTATCAATAAGCCACAAATATGGAATATCATCAAAGTATCGGTACTATTTGATATCATTACGCAAGAAGCCATAAAGTATATTGTTTACAACAAATTCCATACGTGACTTACCTCACGCGGCAGGTTATCATGATGTATGGCAAATCCTCTCCTAGCCCTCCTTAAATAATCTATATATGGAATTTTTTGAAAGCAAGACAGCATTTCTTGCTTTTTCCTGACGTTTCCGATTTAGATGAGTAATAATTCATTATCATTTACTGATTTCTAACCTTCAGACATTCAAAGTCTTTTTTTATTTAGTAAACTGCATAAATCTCTTTTTCTTCTATAAAAAAAATTTTGTTTCCCTAAAAAATCTATCCAAGTCATCTTGAGAAAACACCACTGAGGTTCATGGTTTATGTTTCTTCAAAACACAAAATCTACTGGGTTTTCCTGTTATCACAATTCCATTTTTCATTTTGGACAGACTGTTCATTTTGGTAACTTATCTTCTTACAAGACTCGCCCTAGTTACCTGTCCTGTGAAAGACTTTCTACTCCAGCAGATCCATGTTTTACTGCCATACAACAACGTATATTTCGCTGCTTCTTTCAACAACCTGCCAAACTTGACATGTGAAATATATTCCTTTCTTTACTCTCCTTATTGCTGGGGCAACGTGCCTGTTCTTCCAGCCTCCTGTGCCTGAGTCATCCTTCTCCATCCTTGCTGGCAGTATTCCTCCAGTATTCAAACCTCAGTAACTTCATCTTTCCATCCAGCCACATTCTACATTCAGACTCCATTTCTCAAACGTAACGATCTTACGTTTACTTCCATCCACTTTCCGTTTTCTCCTCTTACTTGTTTTTCTTCATGCATTTAATGATCCCTGTCCAGTTTTGTTAATTCTTCAACAAATTACCTTTTCAACTTCAGTTCCTTCCGGCAGACATTAACTCTATACCACAACTTCCAGTGGCAGTTGTAAGCCACTTTCACCATCTATTATTGTACTGTATATGTTAAACAACCTTGGGGACAACACATAACAGCAGCAGAACTTTATACATAGTAGGTTATAGTCAGCAACCGGCCAGGGTGGTACTACCATCCCGACTTAGGACTGTTACAGTGGTACCCGGAACCATCTTACATCCTCCGTGTCAGTAATGTGTGGACACCAGCCGCCCAGGGAAGTACCGTCATCCCGACTTAAGAGTGTTAAAGTGATGCTGGAAACCATCTTCCATCCTGTGTGTCAAAATTGCTGGTCTTACTTTCTCTCTCATTATAACTAAGCTACCGGGCGGCTGGTCTTAACATATCCCTACCTGCACCACACACCTCTCCTCCTTTGTATAGCTTTACCTTTACTGTGAATCGAGAAACTTGATATGATTTATGGCGAGGCAGGAGGGAGGGAGTAATGACGGTGGGTAGGGAGTTATTGATTGGTTTCTTCTCATCTTCATACTTCCTTGGTGGTTTTACTTCCACCTTCTTTATTCCCTCTTAGTGAAAGGGCAAAGGAGATATGTGTGTGTGTGTGTGTGTGTGTGTGTGTGTGTGTGTGTGTGTGTGTGTGTGTGTGTGTGTGTGTGTATGTGTGTGTGTGTGTATTTCACTACACTCCTCTTAATTTTGCTACACAGCGGATATATATGTGAAGATATGTGTCATCGTCGCTTAACGAAACAGTACAGTCTCACGAAAACATTTTATCTTCAAAGGAGTCCATCGTGTCCCTGCTACTGAGTGCAAAGCAACCTTGAAGCTGCAGGAACCCTTAGATAAGGGGTCCAAATGTCGTATGAAAACCGGTTGTAGTAATACATATATTCCTTTTGGTGTGGAGGAATGGATAGACGTATTTACCACTACCACAAGTTCCAAATAAACATATGCTTATCTCCTTATAAAGAGTTCAAAGTAACATCAAGACAAAGACGATATGAATCCATCAACGTTGTGATGCCAGACACAGAGAGAGTGGTCAGCTCCTGATAAGGCTGGAGACCTGGTGAGTGCTGGCATATTGACCATGACGTAACTGGGAACTGTAGTGGACACTCAGGGTGGCGGAGGCTCCTCCCTGGCGTTTGATGTCCATTATACTCTAACTCGAATATACCTAATAGTAGTTACATGTTTGATATTGAATTGATTATCATCTCACCTGAATGCCAAGTACACACTTGAGTTCCGTAAACCAACTTAAGAGCATGATATATATTGCATAAAACTATCAAAAGCCCAATCACTGAGCAAACAGGGAAGACATCAGAGTGATATATGAAATTATTAAGACAACATTTGCCGTCCTACACTTCCATACCCCACAACACTCCAGCTAGGGCTACACTGGCCGACCAGGGTCACCTCCCCCGTGTCAACACACACTGAAGGTACACTGGCCGTACAGTGTCCACACAAGGACACCTGAACGCCGCCCAGTAGTCGATCAAGAGCAAGTTTAGGTGGATATATAAATTTACCCACTAAAGTAAAGAAATTTGCAAATAACGTGAAACGTGAGTCCACGTTTGTTTAAAACGCATTGACCGATTTACCACATACAAGGAACTGACACACATTAACAGTGTCTCAACTGAGTGATGAGAAAAATCAACGGATTATAACCTGAATCAGCAGCAGGAAAAAATCATCATCACATTCTCACTGATCCATCAGTGAGTTAATGAGTCACTAACACCCAGAACACGTCTTACTAATGCTGGATATATCTCCACATATATCAAGTCCAGGTTCTAAGACATTATGGGGTGTTGTACCGCCAGATGTTTATTATAAACTTATGATAGACTACTCCGTTGTGCCATACTGGAACCATTCTTTGGTTTTCGTTATCATTTTAACAGAAGTCTGCTGTGTGATTAGTTATTCTTCTTCCTTACGTTGTTTATAAGGCTGCACCATCACCCAATACTATATTTTGCTTATCTTCCTATACTTCCCCGCATCCTTCATGCGCCCTTCTTCATTTAACTTCCATTCGCTATCACGTGGTCTTAATCACAACTACATCATGTATGTAAATACCTCCAAGTATCATTCAGTCGTCTTGGTCACTGGGTCCTCTCCCATCCCTTGAGCAAACCCAATGTAAGAATACTTTTGTTCATAAGGAAACTGGACATATTTCATTTGCCACCAAGAAAAGAGGCGGCGGCTTGAATGGAGCAATTATCAGCAACGTAATTGTTGTGCTTGGCATATTTACCAGACCATGTTTGGTCCACACCCACAATATCACATATTACAGAAACACTTATGTCGTGATATCTGTTGTGCACTGAGCGATTACCTTACCTAGAGGGCGGGGCCATTGTACTTCATATGTGTATCTGAAATGTTTGGTATACACTCTCTTGATGGCCTGTAGAGTATTGTCATTGAAAGGGAATATGTAAAAGTATTGCCTAATAATTTCTACATGATTACAAGTAGAAGGACCTGGTTAATGGACATTTTAATGGTTGCAGTAACAGTTCATTGATTATATGTTAAAATAAACGTTTAAGTTTCTACAGTGTTTTTAGTGGCCGGCTAGATTAACAGATACTATACGTAGAGAGAGAGAGAGAGAGAGAGAGAGAGAGAGAGAGAGAGAGAGAGAGAGAGAGAGAGAGAGAGAGAGAGAGAGAGAGAGAGAGAGAGAGAGAGAGAGAGAGAGAGAGGAACCATGCAACATTAAGGAATATCATAGAGACCAACAGATACAGACCACATACCGTCAGCATGTGTGGAGGCAGCCACCAAGCCTTGCGGGGGAACATAACACAAGGCACGTCCACAGTTGACGATACCATCGCTCTTTTAAGGAGGAAACTCCATTCCAACTTTAGAAGTTGTCGTAAACTACCGTGAAGATGGCTTGGCTATATTTGACTAGGATATCCAAGTAAAGGAAACACTGTCGTATGCAAACAGCAGCCATGTGAACTCCCACAGATGTTTGTTGAATGATGCTTGTGAATATCTATACTGACACATACATCACACATATCTATGATCATATATTGTTACATTTTGCATGGCTCTTTATGTTAACACATTATGAGGCCTTTAGAGTTGGAGAGTATCATTCCAGTAAGCACTGCTCTTTATCCTGCATTAACAATGACCCTCGAAACTGGCAGTCGTTCACAGAATCATCATAAATTAATTCATTAAATCATATATAATCTTCTGATAATATCTTAATTGTTACATATCATCCCATTCTATTTTCCTCTTCTTTTCTCCGCCACATGAGACACATATATCCTCTTTGTCAACCTCTCCGCTCTCATTCTCTCAGTATGTTCAGATCACTTCTGCGCACCCATCTTCAGCTCCGTCAACCATACCTTTCTTATTGCCACAGATGACAGAAGAGGGTGATGTGTTGGAAGTAGAATATTGGGGACAATATGTGGTGTGAGGAGGGTTATTGAAACAAGAAATTTTAGGGTAAGAGAGAGGTGAGGAAGTAAGAGGAGTATGTATGAGAGCTGAGGGATGTATGCTAAAATGGTGAGGACATAAGGAGAGGATGACAATATGTTATACATTTCTGAAGTAAACATAAATTGAAAAACAGGTAAACCAAGTAGATGGAAGGATGGGGTGAAAGGGGCTTTGGGTGTATTGGGCCCGAACATGCAGGCGGGTGAGAGGCGTGCAAAGGAGAGAGCGATTTGGAGTGATGTCGAAGGGCCAAATCAGGGCGTATAAAGTGGTCAAGGGAAACCACGTAAGGGTATATAGGGCGAGGTCGCACTTAGAGGGTTATGGTCTTGGTGCATTATACTTGGCAGGTAGATAGTAGATGCGAGTGAATGAGGCCATTTCCTTCGTTTGTTTCCGGTGCTGCCTTGTCAATACACAATTAAAAAGCTATAGTGACATCATACACCTCTACCCACCTTCAGCTGAAATCACTCACCCTTCCTTCTTCCTACTTGCACTCACGCATTTCATAAAAGAAATCTTCCTTGGTTCTATCAGCTTTCTACAGGATATCTCTCTCAACCCTATCATATGCTTTCTCTAGATCTATAAACGCCACATACAAATACTTCTGTTTCTTTAAGTATTTCTCGTACACATTCGTGAAAGCAGCACTCAATCCAGACATTCTCTATTTCTCCTGGAGCCACATTTTCCCTTCCCAGTCTGAAGCTCTAAACATGCCACCACTCTCTCAGTATATACTCGCTGATAGAACTTGCAGGTACGCGCAGCAAGCTTGTACCTCTGCAATTCAAATATTCACTTTTGTTCCCCTTGCCTTAATACAGTAACACTAGATAGGATTCTGACAATCCTCATGTGCTGCTACAGCGTGAGCCGTATATACATTAAGCCTCCTAACCAATGAACAATCCCGTCTCCTTTGTTGAAAACTCAACCGCAGTATCATCCACTACGGCCGCCTTGGAACAGTCTTGCGTAAGGCTTTCACTACTTCTTCCCTCTTCACCAAGCCAATTGTCATGACTCTCTCTTCTCATACTCCTCCAAAGGAAGGAAAGAAAAGGAAGGAAGGAAAAATCTGCCATCCTGTCATCAAACACATTCAGCACTTCTTTAGATAAGTAACTCCGCCTCCTCTTCACCTCATCACTACCTGTTACCCAGTTTGCCCCTTCACCGATGTTCCCATTAGTTATACTAGTAATTTCCTTTTCCCTGAAGTTTGCTGATACCTGCTCACACTAACACTTATTTTCTCTTTTTCTCAGCACTGCATATTCCTCCTGATGTCTTGCCCTTTCTCTTTACATCAAACAATTACTTTCACTCCTCTCCTTAGATAACGCCCATACAACTTTCTTTTTTCTTTAATAAGCAACTTTACTTCATCACAGCACTCCATACCGTTTCTCACCTGCCCACCTCCCACCTTTTGTATGCCACATATTTTGCACATGCCAGAACTGTTTCCCTGAATACATACCTCCCGTTCCTTATCCACTCCCCTAGCTTCGTTAACTCTCACATTTTGCTATTCTGCCCTCAGTCTCCCCGGGCATGTCTATACACAAATCTCTTGTCCAAGCTCACTTACTTTCATCACCCTATTCTCACTCATATTATTTCCTCTTTTCCGAAAGCCTCTACACATCTTCACCCTTACCTCGACCACTTAATAATCAGACATCCCACCAGCTGCCTCTCTCAGCACATCCACATCCATTTTTACACTACATTTCAGGATGAGTCTAATAGCCAGCCAGGAAGTTGAACAGAAAGAAAAATTTTTGCTTTAATTTTTGCCTTATGACACGGGTTCTTCCGTAATGATCAGCTGTTTATAGTCGCCAAGTCGAAGTATACTTATATGAGTATATATACTTACTCCTTTACTTATCTACATCTTACATACATACATACATACATACATACATACATACATACAAATCTCCAACAGCCAGGATCGAACCCGGCGCCCTTGTGTAAGAGGAGGGAATGCTACCACTAGGCTATGGGCATGGCAAAATAGGAAATAACTATTCGCATACTATGTACTCGAATACCCTTCGTCTCACTTTGGTGAGCAACGGGGTCTACACCGGTCATTTCCCAACAGGCGCACATAGCCAGCAGATGGCATTTTACCGAACCTAATTATAGATTGAGAGGTTTATTATTTTCTTAAGCGAAAAGTCCTTGTTTCCAAGTTCTGGAGAAATTAAAGTACATTTCAATATAAACATGAAGTAAAAAGTATAGAAATTTAACGTTTTCCCCGACGCCGTCTCCAATCAGTACTGTTTACCATCTGCTTGGGACTCCGCGATGACCTTCAAGTCACGAACCAGGCGGGGGCGTGGGTACTGGTCAATGAACTAAAGAGTATAGAAATTCAACGTTTTCCCCGATGTCGCCTCTCCACTCTGCTATCTGTTTGGGACTTCGCGATGACCTTCAAGTGTCGGATCAAAGAAAGCAGACTGGGGCGCTGGAATTGGTCAATATCAGTGGCGAGAGGGACAAGCTGGCACAGGCGGTGTCGGACTCCGTCGTCCTTCTGATCCTCAGCCAATTGGGCAATGAGGTACCCGAAGGAGTAGACGTCGTTAGCGGGAGCAACTGGCTCTCCCTCCATGATTTCGGGGGCCATCCAGGGACATTGCGCTGGGTCACCTATTATAGGAGGCACGTCACCAGCGTAAGCGCTCAGACCGTAGTCGATGATATGGAAGACTGGGCCATGGTGGCGGGTCTGGGTTACGGTAACATTATTTATCTTGAAGTCAAGATGAATGACCCCCTTATCATGAATTTCTTGAAGTCTCTTTCCAATGGAGATGAGAGACTCAATAACCTCCTGGTCGCTGCAGTTTTCTGAATAGCTGACGTAGTTTTGACCAGTGTAGGACATCAGGAGTCTTGCTGGATGGAAAGCCAGCCCCTTGACCAATGGGGCCCCTCCAGCGCCGGACAGGTAGATCTGAATGTCAGCTTCGCGAAGGAGAGCGTACCTCGCGTCGTTTTTCTTCATGGTTTTAAGGACCCCATATTCATAATTGAAGCGAACGAGCTGAACTGAACCATTGCCGCCCTCGCCAATATCGGAAACGATTCGAATCCACCTTAACTGGTCCTCGCTGAGGATGTAGTCCTGAAGGTCTGCCTCCAAGCTGAGATCGGCCACGTCTAGGGAAGGGTAGGCAGTTGGTGAGCTGGTGGGTTGGGCCGCGACTGGAGGGAGGGATTCAGTTGATGGATGTGTGGGTTGTGCCACGAGTGGAAGGAGGGATGCAATTGGTGGGTTTGTGGGTTGGGCCACGACTGGAAGGGGGGATGTAGTTGGTGGGGATGTTGGTTGGGCCACGAGTAAAGGGGGGGATGCAGTTGGTAGGGGTGTGGGTTGGGCCACGAGTAAAGGGGGGGATGCAGTTGGTAGGGGTGTGGGTTGGGCCACGAGTAAAGGGGAGGATGCAGTTGGTAGGGGTGTGGGTTGGGCCACGAGTGGAGGGGGGGATGCAGTTGGTGGGTGGATGAGTTGGGCCTCGACTGCAGTTGTTGGTGGGGTAGGTTGTTGCACGGTGTTGGGGGAGTCTACAACGTCCCCACAGGTGACTAGTATTTGTATCCCGCGAGCTGCAAGTCTCTCCCGCAGAGCGGCAGCATTGCGGGCAGCAACAAGGCGGTTCACTCTCGCCTGCCGCTCGTCCACCACATGCTCCTGACGAGTGCGACGACGGCGTTCCCGACGAACGGTGTGCCGGCCACGCCACGCAATAGCCTGTTGACGCTCCCAGTGGCTCGCTCTTCTTCGGGTTTCGACGATTCGTGTAACTCGGTCCATAGGAGGGGTATATGTTATTGTCCTTTGATGAGATTTGACTAGACCCATCAATTTCATATACGTGTTGAGCCAAAAATATGGTGGTATTTAGTAAAGATAGAAACAGTTAACATATATAGTGGTGTTATGTAGTTAAGATAGAAACAGTTAACATACTCTGGCTAAGATAGAAACCTAAGGACATAAGGAACACAAAGGTCTTGTGAACATGTCATGAATTTGAGATGAACATAAGCGTAGTGGGCATTCAATGGTAAAGGTGAGGATGGGCTTAACTTATGGTGAAGAAAAGGGTGCAGTAAACAAATAATGAACATTAGGTAGTAATGAACATGTCATGTCATGTAAATGTGTGGTGAACATTTGATGGACGAAAGGGTGTAGTGAACATGTATTGAACATAAGTGGGTAAAGAGTGTATGATTAACGTTATAGTGTGGTGAATATTAAGTGATGAACATGAGGTAGGGCTTAGCAGATGATGAACATAAGGGTTTAGTGAACAGATGATGAACATAAAGGGTGCAGTGATCATATAAATGAATAAATAGATAGAATTGTGGATTGAGAGATTTATTATTTTCTTAGGCGAAAGGTCCTTGTTTCCAAGTTTCTGAGAAATTGAAGTACCTTTCAATGGAAACATGAAGTAAAAAGTATAGAAATTTAACGTTTTCCCCGATATCGCCTCTCCAGTCTGCTATCTGCTTGTGACTTCGCAATGACCTGCATGTGTCGGAATGATATAAGGAAGAAATGGCAAGGAATGATTAAACAGGAAAGCGATGGAAACGAAGAACATTTGCTCCCAGGATCGTGGTGGTGGTGGTGGTGTTGGCCAGGGTGGTGGCTGGAGTTGTCTGTCGGTCCGTCAGGTGTGATGATGGCGACACGTCTACAAGGGACGGCTGGCGGGCGGATGATGGACATCTTCCCTTTACTTCCCTACGAATGATATTCATTATTTCTATTTCTCAAGCGCTGAACTTTAAATACTGCAGACTTGCCAGCCATGTCACAGCCGGTTGGAAGGTATGTAAACCACAGACACACTTAGAGAGGGCGTTAGTGTGAAGATAGATTTATAAACCCGCCATATTTCGCGAGTAATATGCAGCAATATGATCCTTCCCCCTGCAACACTAGTACAGCCAGCCATGGTCATCACTGCAGAAGGAGACACCCTTCAACGCATCTTCACTACACCTTGAACCATACGTCACCTTCAACCCTCAACAAATGCACAGCGGAACTACAACCCTGTTGTAGGGTTTGACCTGAGGCCAACCTCACTACATGCTGATCTTCACTACAACCGAAAGACAAACAGACAGACAGACAGTCAGACAGAGGGCGTGAGAGAGAGAGAGAGAGAGAGAGAGAGAGAGAGAGAGAGAGAGAGAGAGAGAGAGAGAGAGAGAGAGAGAGAGAGAGAGAGAGAGAGAGAGAGAGAGAGAGAGAGAGAGAGAGAAAAGCGATTGATATCGATAGGGATAGAATGGGATATATATATCCCATGTGAATGTTGGGGTGAAGAGGGTGGTGAGAGTAAGTGAGCTTGGGAAGGAGACTTGTGTGAGGAAGTACCAGGAGAGACTGAGTACAGAATGGAAAAAGGTGAGAACAATGGAAGTAAGGGGAGTGGGGTAGGAATGGGATGTATTTAGGGAATCAGTGATGGATTGCGCAAAAGATGCTTGTGGCATGAGAAGAGTGGGAGGTGGGTTGATTAGAAAGGGTAGTGAGTGGTGGGATGAAGAAGTAAGAGTATTAGTGAAAGAGAAGAGAGAGGCATTTGGACGATTTTTGCAGGGAAAAAATGCAATTGAGTGGGAGATGTATAAAAGAAAGAGACAGGAGGTCAAGAGAAAGGTGCAAGAGGTGAAAAAAAGGGCAAATGAGAGTTGGGGTGAGAGAGTATCATTAAATTTTAGGGAGAATAAAAAGATGTTCTGGAAGGAGGTAAATAAAATGCGTAAGACAAGGGAGCAAATGGGAACTTCAGTGAAGGGCTCAAATGGGGAGGTGATAACAAGTAGTGGTGATGTGAGAAGGAGATGGAGTGAGTATTTTGAAGGTTTGTTGAATATGATTGATGATAGAGTGGCAGATATAGGGTGTTTTGGTCGAGGTGGTGTGCAAAGTGAGAGGGTTAGGGAAAATGATTTGGTAAACAGAGAAGAGGTAGTAAAAGCTTTGCGGAAGATGAAAGCCGGCAAGGCAGCAGGTTTGGATGGTATTGCAGTGGAATTTATTAAAAAAGGGGGTGACTGTATTGTTGACTGGTTGGTAAGGTTATTTAATGTATGTATGACTCATGGTGAGGTGCCTGAGGATTGGCGGAATGCGTGCATAGTGCCATTGTACAAAGGCAAAGGGGATAAGAGTGAGTGCTCAAATTACAGAGGTATAAGTTTGTTGAGTATTCCTGGTAAATTATATGGGAGGGTATTGATTGAGAGGGTGAAGGCATGTACAGAGCATCAGATTGGGGAAGAGCAGTGTGGTTTCAGAAGTGGTAGAGGATGTGTGGATCAGGTGTTTGCTTTGAAGAATGTATGTGAGAAATACTTAGAAAAGCAAATGGATTTGTATGTAGCATTTATGGATCTGGAGAAGGCATATGATAGAGTTGATAGAGATGCTCTGTTGAAGGTATTAAGAATATATGGTGTGGGAGGCAAGTTGTTAGAAGCAGTGAAAAGTTTTTATCGAGGATGTAAGGCATGTGTACGTGTAGGAAGAGAGGAAAGTGATTGGTTCTCAGTGAATGTAGGTTTGCGGCAGGGGTGTGTGATGTCTCCATGGTTGTTTGATTTGTTTAAGGATGGGGTTGTTAGGGAGGTGAATGCAAGAGTTTTGGAAAGAGGGGCAAGTATGAAGTCTGTTGGGGATGAGAGAGCTTGGGAAGTGAGTCAGTTGTTGTTCGCTGATGATACAGCGCTGGTGGCTGATTCATGTGAGAAACTGCAGAAGCTGGTGACTGAGTTTGGTAAAGTGTGTGAAAGAAGAAAGTTAAGAGTAAATGTGAATAAGAGCAAGGTTATTAGGTACAGTAGGGTTGAGGGTCAAGTGAATTGGGAGGTGAGTTTGAATGGAGAAAAACTGGAGGAAGTGAAGTGTTTTAGATATCTGGGAGTGGACCTGGCAGCGGATGGAACCATGGAAGCCGAAGTGGATCATAGGGTGGGGGAGGGGGCGAAAATTCTGGGAGCCTTGAAGAATGTGTGGAAGTCGAGAACATTATCCCGGAAAGCAAAAATGGGTATGTTTGAAGGAATAGTGGTTCCAACAATGTTGTATGGTTGCGAGGCGTGGGCTATGGATGGAGTTGTGCGCAGGAGGATGGATGTGCTGGAGATGAGATGTTTGAGGACAATGTGTGGTGTGAGGTGGTTTGATCGAGTAAGTAATGTAAGGGTAAGAGAGATGTGTGGAAATAAAAAGAGCGTGGTTGAGAGAGCAGAAGAGGGTGTTTTGAAATGGTTTGGGAACATGGAGAGAATGAGTGAGGAAAGATTGACCAAGAGGATATATGTGTCGGAGGTGGAGGGAACGAGGAGAAGAGGGAGACCAAATTGGAGGTGGAAAGATGGAGTGAAAAAGATTTTGTGTGATCGGGGCCTGAACATGCAGGAGGGTGAAAGGAGGGCAAGGAATAGAGTGAATTGGAGCGATGTGGTATACCGAGGTTGACGTGCTGTCAGTGGATTGGATCAAGGCATGTGAAGCGTCTGGGGTAAACCATGGAAAGCTGTGTAGGTATGTATATTTGCGTGTGTGGACGTATGTATATACATGTGTATGAGGGTGGGTTGGGCCATTTCTTTCGTCTGTTTCCTTGCGCTACCTCGCAAACGCGGGAGACAGCGACAAAGCAAAAAAAAAAAAAAAATAGAATATATATATATATATATATATATATATATATATATATATATATATATATATATATATATATATATATATATATATATATATATATATATATATATATATTTGATGGAAGAACAATACGTGTGTTACCGGACTAACCCTTCGGTGCAGCTGTATGATATCATCAGTCGACAAGTGGGAGAGCACAGTCTTGTCGAAGAATCCCTCACTCCATCACCTACCCTGCTTCTGATTGTGGCGCAACCTTAATTGCTCTCGAGAGTCAACGAGTTATGAATGTGTAAAAGTTAAAGGCATGAAAAACACAATTCTTCCTCCCTCACAATAAAGCTTACTGGAAAGCTAGGAAGACATTTTATGCTTCTGGTAACAAATATGTGACAAATAAGGATAAATCGCAAGGTTTAGTGTTGTCCTATTCTCCCAACTTAGCTCATCTGAGACATGTTCTTAACAAACAGTTCTTGTAATGTTGCTTTCCAGTACAAATACACCATCAGCAAGGGCGTCCTGCTGTCAATGGACTGAACCAGGGTATGTGAAATGCCTGCAGTAGACCATGGAAAGGTCTGTGGGGCATGGATGTGGATAGGGAGCTGTGGTTTCGGTGCATTACACATGACAGCTAAGAGACTGACTGCGAACGAATGTGGTGGCCTTTTTTGTCAGTTTTCCGGGCGCTACCTCGCCATTACTATTATCATAAATATCACTGATATCATAATCATTATCTATTATCATTATTATCAATTGTTATCATTTTTATTACCATCATTCCTGATATTATTGATATTATTATTATTATTAATACTATTATTATCATCAATTACCATATATACATATATATCAATATGTTATTGATATCATTAGTCTTTTCATTATCATAATTGATGTTATTATCATTAATATCAATATCGTAATTATCATTATAACTATCATGACCTCTTGTGGGGCCCCCATCCCCCACTGGGGCCCTGACACTACACCCTGACCATGTCATCCTCCCTCGCCACTGACGAAGGCATTTTGCCATGGATGACTGACTGTCCATGGTGGATATAGCCATGGATGACTGTTCATGGTGGGATATAGCCATAGATGACTGTCCATGGTGGGATATAGCCAGGGTTGATTTGGATAACTGAATGAAATAGTTATTTACAATTGATCTTGATATCTCCTTATATAGAAATATGCAGTAATAATATGGCACAGCCCCACACATTGCCGGAGACAGTTGGGTCACCAGACTCCACAGCCTTCATTGGACTATCAGTCAAGACGCCAGAACCACTCGGTATCCTCCGCCAAGTCATCACCAGACACTACAGCTTCAAACTTCACCTTTTGGGCCACATCATCAGTCACAACTTCAGACTTCACTTCTTCGGCTACATCATCAGTCACAACTTCAGACTTCACCTCTTCGCCTACATCATCAGTCACAACCTCAGACTTCACCTCTTCGGCTACATCATCTGTCATAACCTCAGACTTCACCTCTTCGGCTACATAATCTGTCACAACTTCAGACTTCACTTCTTCGGCTACATCATCAGTCACAACTTCAGACTTCACCTCTTCGCCTACATCATCAGTCACAACCTCAGACTTCACCTCTTCGGCTACATCATCTGTCATAACCTCAGACTTCACCTCTTCGGCTACTCCATCAGTCACAACTTCAGACTTCACTTCTTCGGCTACATCATCAGTCACAACCTCAGACTTCACCTCTTCGGCTACATAATCTGTCACAACTTCAGACTTCACTTCTTCGGCTACATCATCAGTCACAACTTCAGACTTCACCTCTTCGGCTACATCATCTGTCACAACTTCACACTTCACTTCTTCGGCTACATCATCAGTCACAACTTCAGACTTCACCTCTTCGCCTACATCATCAGTCACAACTTCAGACTTCACCTCATCGGCTACATCATCAGTCACAACTTCAGACTTCACCTCTTCGGCTACATCATCTGTCACAACTTCAGACTTCACCTCTTCGGCTACATCATCAGTCACAACTTCAGACTTCATCTCTTCGGCTACTCCATCAGTCACAACTTCAGACTTCACCTCTTCGGCTACATCATCTGTCACAACTTCAGACTTCATCTCTTCGGCTACATCATCAGTCACAACTTCAGACTTCACCTCTTCGGCTACATCATCAGTCACAACTTCAGACTTCACCTCTTCGGCTACATCATCTGTCACAACTTCAGACTTCACCTCTTCGGCTACATCATCTGTCACAACTTCAGACTTCACCTCTTCGGCTACTCCATCAGTCACAACTTCAAACTTCACCTCTTCGGCTACATCATCAGTCACAACTTCAGACTTCACCTCTTCGGTTACATCATCAGTCACAACTTCAGACTTCACCTCTTCGGCTACTCCATCAGTCACAACTTCAAACTTCACCTCTTCGGCTACATCATCAGTCACAACTTCAGACTTCACCTCTTCGGCTACATCATCTGTCACAACTTCAGACTTCACTTCTTCGGCTACTCCATCAGTCACAACTTCAGACTTCATCTCCTCGGCTATATCATCTGTCACAACTTCAGACTTCATCTCTTCGGCTACATCATCAATCACAACTTCAGACTTCATCTCTTCGGCTACATCATCAGTCACAACTTCAGACTTCACCTCTTCGGCTACATCATCAGTCACAACTTCAGCCTTCACCTCTTCGGCTACATCACCAGACACAGCTGTCAGACTCACGCACACTTCCATTAATTTTTCATTAGGTATTTGTCATTATCATTTTACTGTGAGTTACATAGAGTTAGATGCATGTTGCCACGGGCTCACTGTTCCCACGGGCTACTGTTAATCAGGATGTTTGAACACGTAAGAGCTGATCTGTTATTTGAACACGTTGTTGAATGGGTGATGACGGACTCCAATATAACCCCTGCCAGTGTGACCTGAGGGGACACACTGGCCAGCATCGTCACACTGTTCACTAGAGTGTGTCGTAGTGTGTCATAAGACTTTAGCCCAGAGTACTACAGATGGACGTACACGTTTTGTTGTAATAAATCTACAAAGGCCGCCTGATCTTCATTAAGTACCACAGACGAAGAAGACCTGATTTCCTTCCTATCAACTCAACCTTACAAATGGTGGCTGCGAAGTAAGAACCTACGTGACCACAGACGACCGTCACATCTACTTCTTATTTCTACGTCTGGCGTTGGCAGCAGTCATACAAGCCTACCTGACACAGTCTTGGCGCTAACTCCAGTGGACGTTAAGGGCGAAACCAACGGTCGGCTGCGTTCTCCATCACCCGTACCTCAATGCAGTGAAGATACGTCTTTATTGCATTGCTGACACTGTGTCGCTTGCAAGGGCATCAAGACAGCGCCACCGCCGGGGAGTGTTGTCATCACATCCAGACGTGTCAAGCAAGGTCAGCGATCCTGCCAACACCAACGTGGAGGTCATCTTGTCAACCGCTCCAGAGACGCGTCATCATCAGCCTTGGTGACATCCCAGACGTCAGCATCGCGTGGTCCAGCCCTTGTCGCTCACTCAACTTTCCTGCTAGCGAGTCGCTACTCTGCACACATCTCACCTCGCTACACCCAGCGAGTCGCTACTCTGCACACATCTTCACCTCGCTACACCCAGCGAGTCGCTACTCTGCACACATCTCACCTCGCTACACCCAGCGAGCCGCTACTCTGCACACGTCTCCACCTCGCTACACCCAACCAGCCGCTACTCTGCACACATCTCCACCTCGCTACACCCAAGACGCCTTCGTAAGCGAATCTCCCATTCAGATAAGAACTGTGTCAAAATGTTTTACTCTGTGAGGTATGCTCCTTTTGTGTGGTACTAGTTCCTAGTCTATGAATATAGACATTTATATATTTTGGGTAATATGATTATTCATCTTTGTAGTTTAGCAAATTAATATAAGTTTTCAGTTATTCTTGCATATACTCTTTCTTATGTTTTCATACATTGGTACTATTGTTTTTAGTGATGATTACTTTCATATATAGTCCATTACTGATATGTTATACTATTATGTGCACCTCTCATATACAGAGTCTTGTATTCATATGGTATACTGTTATGCCAGCCTTTTATTGCCTTTATTTCATTATAATATTTTCAAATGATACTCATGTTATGTATTTTGTATTAGGTCAATATTGTTAATTGTATCAAATATTTTCAGGGGGCTATTACTTGCACACTTTATGTAAGATTGTATTACATGTCTGAAGATACTCCATGCGGTAATCGTAAAGGTTCATATGTACTCAGGAATTTACTTAGAATCTCTTATTATAAACGGAACCAGCCTTCTAAAATGACGACGTCGCACAAAGTTGTTTTGACAGATTCTGGTAACACAGATGACCCACAGAAACCTTCTCACACGTTACCACACCCACACCCACCTCCCCCTCCACATCACAAAAAATCGGGACAATCAATTCCTTCACAAAAAAACTGTTTTTACACTAAAACAAGCTAGGGAACCACACGAGCTATTTGATGGTAAGCTGTCAAATTCTGATCGGTGGATTAGAAATGCAGAGGACAATGTTGAAGATAATGGTGATTCAGGAGACAGAGCGCTTATATCGGCTGCTAAAAATCTCATTGATTTCCACCAGCCTAACAATTAAGCTAGGGTTGTCTATGACTCAGATGACATTGGAAACTGTACATCTTGGGAGGAATTTATAACGTTGTTTACATCAGGTTGTGAGGAATCATTCTCAGATAGTTTACTACACATCCTTTAACGTGCTCTTAACACAACATACTTGGATGATACGTCAGTCCCTGATCACTGGAGTACCTTACATGGAAGAATGAGATTAGTTAGGCAGGATTATGAATCCTCATCATGCATATCAGCCATGATGAATCCTGAAACTCATGTGCAAACACTCATGCGTTTATTACACATAACCTTCATTCTCAAGGACCTGACCTCCAGACGTAAGACGACGGTTACTTAATGAGAACATCGACCAATCATTGTGGGTCAGTAACAAAAGTGTTGAATTACACTCAAAAGAAAGGTGGATATTCCAACACCAAGACACTGGGGAGGGTGTCGGCTTCCCAAAGTGTGAGGAAACATTCTAGTGGTCAACACAATCATTCTTCTCACGGTCAAATAAAGTGATTCAGTGATGACAAACACTCACATAAAGTGACGTGCTTCCGGTGTGGCCAACCAGGACATAAAGCGAATGTGTGTCCTTACACATGGGACTCATTCTCACGTGAGCCTCGACCAGAACAAACGCAGTCAACAACCCATGTCATCACAGCCTCGGTCGTCACAATTCTGCCGACCTAGTCATGATTTCCTCCAGTCAGACATCAGGCTGACCTTCACCCGCTCGCGCCCAACACCACCAAGCAGGTGTTCATATCATAGGAACGCTAGACACACTTCAGCGGAATGCCGAGCATTAGCTAGACAGACGTCACCTAACACAGGTTCATCATGTCATTATCAACAATGACAATCTCTCTCTCATGACAAGACTCCATCACATACGGAACTCTTAAGACATTTTCGTTCTTCGCCATTTTCTCACATTACAAGTTTGGATTTAGTGGGTTCTTTCCAGGATAAGACAATCACAATCTTTCCAGGATAAGCCAATCACAATCTTTCCAGGATAAGCCAATCACAATCTTTCCAGGATAAGCCAATCACAATCTTTCCAGGATAAGCCAATCACAATCTTTCCAGGATAAGCCAATCACAATCTTTCTAGACAGCGGCGAGGAAGCAGATGTCATTCATTATGATTTTATTCAACCATTAATGGGGCGCACTCAACTTGCTCAATGCTCGGACTTTTACCCATCCCTTCAAAGTATCTGAAATGAAAATCTCGACGTAAGGGGCACTATCAAAATGAACATTCGCATAGGCGACTCGGTCATGACCGTCACCACTTACATTGTTCGTGGTGTAACTTTTCCTGCTAACTTGTTACCAGGACGCCACTCTATGGCACAACATAAGATCTGTCCTATTTATCATGTGGTTTGTGTTGATAATACGTTCCTGCCATTGTCAGAGAAGAGTTCTCACTCAGTCAGAGTCATTAATACATCTGCTCCCACGTAGGCCCTGCTTCACGGTAGACAATACGCATCCTTTCTACTTGTCCACGTGATCATTGCCCTGGTAAACTGAGAACCAACATGACTCTGCATAGTAACACATTAACGAAGGTTCCACTCTCACTTTCTCGAACATGAATGAATGATCATGAACTTAGACATAGTCAGGGTCATCTCGCACTAAGAGTAGTTGCTGAACCTTCATCACTAACTGGCAAAGGACTATCGATGGATGCCTCTATTCATGAGACCCCAGATGGAGAGGTCACCATATACATTGCGAATACGGGACCCACAACTGTCCGTCTCCGTAGAGGGGCCATTCTTGTGGAATCCACCGTTTTGAAGTCGGGAATTCAAGACGAGGAGTTGCATGAGTTTAATACCCGTCTAGTCTCACATTCCATTAACCCACCACCACCTACTCCTCCTACCCCTGACTCAGCAGTGCAAGGCTTGAGTCAGCTCCCCACCATCACCCCTGACATGATATGCAAGGTAGGATTAACCAAACATGTTGACCAGTTAACAGACTTACTTAACCAGTATAGGTCTACTATTGCCTTATCAGGAGAACCACTCGGTAGAACTCATTTGGATGTTCACACTATTAACTTAGAGAAAAACACACGTCCCATTGACGTCCCAGCCTATCGATTGCCACACGCGCACAGAGACATAGCAAACAAACTTGTTCAGGACATGTTGAAAGATAATGTTATAAAGGAATCACGATCACCTTGGAATTCACCACTTCTGATCGTTCCGAAAAAGGACGGAACTTTAAGACCAGTCATAGATTTTAGAAAACTCAACAACAAGGTCACTTTGAAAGATGGTTTCCCATTACCAGTGGTATCAGAGCTTCTTCATAGCCTCGGTAACAATAAGGTATTTTCAACTTTGGATTTATTGAGCGGATTTTGGCAGATTCCCTTGTCAGAGGAGAGCCGCTCCCTGACTGTGTTCAGTACGCCAGATAGTCATTGGCAGTTCATATGCATCATGGCCTTCGGTCTTCATTCCTCACCGGTGATCACCTTCTCAAGGTTAATGACTAACATTTGTCGTCATGTGTTGGGCCAAGATGTATTGGTTTATCTTGATGATATAATTGTCATGTCTCCAGATATTGCTTTTCATTTCAAAGTCTTGAGAGAGTATTTCTACGAATTAAGGATGCAAACCTAAAAGTCAAGTTATCCAAATGTTCCTTTCTACAAATAAGAATTAATTACTTAGGTCACACCGTTGATGAAAACGGTATTCAACCTAAAGCAGATAAAGCAAAAACTATTATAGAATGGCCAGTCCCTTCCACAACAGACAAGGTCAAATCCTTCCTTGGTTTAGCAGGATATTATTGAAGATTTATCGCTATCTTCGCGAAGATCACAAACCCCCTCACTTCATTTCTGAAACAGGAAGTTACATTCCAGTGGTCTACAGTGCATTTAACTTATTCAAACAATACTTGATCGAGGCGCCTATCCTTCGATTCCCCAACTTTGAGAAACCCTTCACTTTGCACACAACGGATGCTTGTAAACAGGGTCTTGGAGCTGTACTTATGCAGGAGTGACTCGCCCGTGTTGTTAAACAAACAATAATTCCAACAGCATTAGTACAGGATTTCTTGAAGTTAGCACAAGAATCACCACAGGCCGCACACCCAGGCGCAGATAGATGCTATAAGCAGACTCGTTTGAGGTATTTCTGGCCAAGATGCAGAAAAACATTACAGATCATATTTTGAGGTGCCAAACCTGTAACACTCACAAGGGAAGTCCCACTACCCCGCAGACTGTGTTGAAATATCCTTTACCTTCATACCCATGGGAAAGAGTTCATATGGACATATTAGGAGGTTTTCCTAGGTTCATGGCAGGCTACAGATACATTGTAGTAATTACTGATGCCTTCACGAGATATTGTGAATTAGTCCCAGTTTAAAATAAAGGCGCAGCCACTGTCGCTAGGGCGTTCAAAATATATGTCTTAGACAGATATAATGCGCCGAAGATTTTAGTCACAGATAATGGAGGGGAATTTAATAACTCATTATTAGAAGAACTCTGTAAATTGTATAACAAAAGTAAATGTAATGTAATGGCACATCACCCAGCCTCGAATGGCCAGACAGAAAGGTTGAACCGTAAGATCCTCCAGTGTCTTCCCACCAACATTAATTTTGATCATGATGACTGGGATGAGTACCTGTCTGATGTCCAATGTTCATTAAACTCTGCTTATCATAAGTCAATTGGAGACACACCCTTCCACGCCTTACACGGCTTTGATAAAGTGTTGCCGTATGACATAATAGCGTCCCCTCCTTCATGCCCAGCGGTCCAGAAATCAGTTGTAGCGGAAAAATATCGCACGACTCAATTGATTCATCAAAGGATCAAGGAAAATCTAGGTGAAGCCACTACAACCTTCACGAACCAGGCTAATAAATCCGCGAAACCATCAAAGGTACGTGGCTCCCGGACTCTTGGTAATGGTGCAGGAATTTAACTATAGAAGTGAGATTCCTAAACTTGACCCAAAATGTTCTGGTCCCTATAGAGTCTTAGCTCATTTAAAGGGACATAAGTTTAGGGTTCGACATCTAAATACAAGTGACATTCGTGAAGAACATGAGGACCACTTGAAAGTTGTACAGTATTGTGAACATGATCATCCCGTTACCACAACAGACAGTACTTCTCAAACCCCAAACAATGTCACCCAACCACCTTCTACCACTGTTCAGTCTGTCCCCACACCACCACCCTCACATCACCACCACCCTCACATCACCACCACCCTCACATCACCACCACCCTCACATCACCACCACCCTCACATCACCACCACCCTCACATCACCACCACCCTCATACACGCATCAGTATTCATTAAGACCTCGCCTTTAAGAAGTTGCTTAGTTGATCATTTTCCAGGTTCTTCCTTCTCATGTCCTTATGGTGTCTTCCTGTATATGACACCATGGCAGTACCAGGCGCCCCTCTCACGACCCCCCGCAGGGTCCACCTCGTGAGGGACACAGTTAAGCTGGGCCTGGAGGGTCTACCCTACACTTACGATAATTTAGTAAAACTAATGGAGGCCGTACCTGGCTTACGCTCTACCCTACTCAAGTTTTACAGCAGTGCATCCATCAGAAACTCTAGTGTTGCTCCTCCTCCAACTTTGTTAAACCAGTGGACCTGGAAATTGAATAGTACCTGTGTGATTCTGTATGACATAATACAAGACATTGAATCTCCAGTAAATACTAATGCCAGGATGAACACGAAAAAGCAAAGGAGAAGCAAGAGAGGTCTGCTTAATTTTGGAGGTTCCCTCCAATCATATTTGTTTGGTATTGCTACTCAGGAAGAACTTAATTCAGTTAGGAATCAGGTTAGATCCTTACAATTTCAACAACTTCTTAACAACAGGTATATTAAGGCTAAAGCTAAGATCTTAAAACAATATTCTAGATATTTGAATGACATAATGTTAACTGTTAATAACTTCACACAACATGTAGCACTACTGTCAAAGTCTCTTAATCCCATATATGCTATAGTGACTATTTCCACATATGTTGATAGTTTATATGCCCAGATCACTTGTCATGCACATTATTTCACTGGCTTTTTGGAAGATGTTAATAATCTGGTAAACCAAGTTGTCACGCCATCATTTTTTCCCTTCTCGGACCTCACACGTATCATTAAACAAGCAATGACGTAATTCGGTTACACCCCAGCTCTCCCTCTGCATCACGTGGCCAGTTATTACTCTTTACTAACGGTTGACGTGATCCCCGAAGCGGTCATTATCCACATACAATTCACTGACTCCAATACTTACAGCCTTGTGAACGTAATGCCATTCTCTTTTAATTATACAAAAGGGTCGCAAAAAACTATAGTCCTTGCTGATAACATAAACTTTCTACTATAAAATATTTATTCCTCATTGATTGCACATCTCTCCATGGATGATTTAGCATTGTGCCATAAACCATTGCTTGGCAACTTGATTTGCCCCCACCCCCCATACCTTGGTTTTCCATAATTTACAAACAAATTCACGTGAGTACCAACTACTTTTTGGGCATCAACAAAATGTTCTTCGTTCTTGTTCCTTTAACGAAATTACTTTTAATGTACATTGGATTGAAAGTATGGACCAGTATCACGTACTGTTTTTCCCAGACCCACAAAATGTTCTTATTCATTACCCACCTAATCATCCCAAATCTTATTTATTTCTGGGACACATTCAGTTAGGACAACAATATACTCTTATCAGTTCCAGTTTCAAATTGTTCGGCACTCATGATCATTATTTGGGACAAATTGATAGAACTATCCCGAGTTTAGGACGAATCCCCCAAAACATCAACTTATCACTCATCGATGAAGTAAAAATCCAACATCTTCCATCTATGGTTCAGAACGATCTAGATTCTACAATAGATGTTCTGGCTTTTGTACCTTTTAAGTACGCTTCTCATATATCTGGAATTTCAATTGTTTCATTGCCCCGATCACACAAAATCTTTTTCACTCCATCCTTCCACCTCCAATTTGGTCTCCCTCTTCTCCTCGTTCCCCCCACCTCCGACACATATATCCTCTTGGTCAATCTTTCCTCACTCATTCTCTCCATGTGACCAAACCATTTCAAAACACCCTCTTCTGCTCTCTCAACCACGCCTTTTTATTTCCACACATCTCTCTTACCCTTACGTTACTTACTCGATCAAATCACCTCACACCACACATTGTCCTCAAACATCTCATCTCCAGCACATCCATCCTCCTGCGCACAACTCTATCCATAGTCCACGCCTCGCAACCATACAACATTGTTGGAACCACTATTCCTTCAAACATACCCATTTTTGCTTTCCGAGATAATGTTCTCGACTTCCACACATTCTTCAAGGCTCCCAGAATTTTCGCCCCCTCCCCCACCCTATGATCCACTTCCGCTTCCATGGTTCCATCCGCTGCCAGATCCACTACCAGATATCTAAAACACTTTACTTCCTCCAGTTTTTCTCCATTCAAACTCACCTTCCAGTTGACTTGACCCTCAACCCTACTGTACCTAATAACCTTGCTCTTATTCACATTTACTTTTAACTTTCTTCTTTCACACACTTTACCAAACTCAGTCACCAGCTTCTGCAGTTTCTCACATGAATCAGCCACCAGCGCTGTATCATCAGCGAACAACAACTGACTCACTTCCCAAGCTCTCTCATCCCCAACAGACTTCATACTTGCCCCTCTTTCCAAAACTCTTGCATTTACCTCCCTAACAACCCCATCCATAAACAAATTAAACAACCATGGAGACATCACAAACCCCTGCCGCAAACCTACATTCACTGAGAACCAATCACTTTCCTCTCTTCCTACACGTACACATGCCTTACATCCTCGATAAAAACTTTTCACTGCTTCTAACAACTTGCCTCCCACACCATATATTCTTAATACCTTCCACAGAGCATCTCTATCAACTCTATCATATGCCTTCTCCAGATCCATAAATGCTACATACAAATCCATTTGCTTTTCTAAGTATTTCTCACATACATTCTTCAAAGCAAACACCTGTTTTGGTCGAGGTGGTGTGCAAAGTGCGAGGGTTAGGGAAAATGAGTTGGTAAACAGAGAAGAGGTAGTAAAAGCTTTGCGGAAGATGAAAGCCGGCAAGGCAGCAGGTTTGGATGGTATTGCAGTGAAATTTATTAAAAAAGGGGGTGACTGTATTGTTGACTGGTTGGTAAGGTTATTTGATGTATGTATGACTCATGGTGAGGTGCCTGAGGATTGGCGGAATGCGTGCATAGTGCCATTGTACAAAGGCAGAGGGGATAAGAGTGAGTGCTCAAATTGCAGAGGTATAAGTTTGTTGAGTATTCCTGGCAAATTATATGGGAGGGTATTGATTGAGAGGGTGAAGGCATGTACAGAGCATCAGATTGGGGAAGAGCAGTATGGTTTCAGAAGTGGTAGAGGATATATATATATATATATATATATATATATATATATATATATATATATATATATATATATATATATATATATATATATATATATATATATATATATATATATATATATATATATATATAGATAGATAGATAGATAGATAGATAGATAGATAGATAGATAGATAGATAGACAAATTTAGATATATACAAATATATATATGTATAGGGAAGCACTGATGGCTTACGCTAAAGATGCTTGTGGCATGAGAAGCGTGGGAGGTGGGCAGACTAAAAAGGGTAGTGAGTGGTGGGATGAAGAGGTAAGTGTATAAGTGAAACAAAAGAGAGAGACATTTGGATGATTCTTGCAGGGATATAATGCAAATGACTGAGAGATGTATAAAAGAAAGAGGCAGGAGGTCAAGAGAAAGGTGGAAGAAGTGAAAAAGAGGGCAAATAAGAGATGGGGTGAGAGAGTATCATCAAATTTAGGGAGGATAGAAAATGTTTTGGAAGGAGGTAAATAAGGTGCGTAAGACAAGAGAACAAATGTGAACATCAATGAAGGGAGCTAATGGAATGGTGATAACAAGTAGTGGTGATGTGAGAAAGAGATGGAGTGAGTATTTTGAAGTATTTTGAATGTGCTTGATGATAGAGTGGCAGATATGGGGTGTTTTGGTCGAGGTGGTGTGCAAAGTGAGAGGGTTAGGGAAAATGATTTGGTAAACAGAGGAGAGGTGGTAAAAGCTTTGCGGCAGAAGAAGGCCAGCAAGGAAGCGGGTTTGGATGGTATTGTAGTGGAAAATATTAAAAAAGGGGGTGACTGTATTGTTGACTGGTTGGTAAGGTTATCTAATGTATCTATGACTCATGGTGAGGTGTCTGAGGATTGGCGGAATGCTTGCATAGTGCCATTGTACAAAGGCAATGGGATAAAAGTGAGAGCTCATATTACAGAGGTATAAGTTTGTTGAGTATTACTGGGAAATTATATGGGAGGGATTTGATTGAGAGGGTGAAGGCAAGTACAGAGCATCAGATAGGGGAACAGCATTGTGGTGTCAGGAGTGGTAGAGGATGAGTGGATAGGTGTTTGCTTTGAAAAATGTATGTAAGAAATACTTAGAAAAGCAAATAGATTTGTATGTAGCATTTACGGATCTGGAAAAGGCATATGATAGAGTTGATAGAGATGCTCTGTGGAAGGTATTAAGAATATATGGTGTGGGAGGTAAGTTGTTAGAAGCAGTGAAAAGTTTTAATCGAGGATGTAAGGTATGTGTGCGTGTAGGAAGAGAGGAAAGTGATTGGTTCTCAGTGAATGGTGGTTTGCGGCAGGGGTGTGTGATGTCTCCATGATTGTTTAATTTGTTTATGGATGGGGCTGTTACGGAGGTGAATGCAAGAGTTTTGGAAAGAGGGGCAAGTATGAAGTCTGTTGTGGATGAGAGAGCTTGGGAAGTGAGTCAGTTGTTGTTCGCTGATGACACAACACTGGTGGCTGATTCGGTTGAGAAATTGCAGAATCTGGTGACTGAGTTTGGTAAAGCGTGTGAAAGAAGAAAGCTGAAAGTAAATGTGAATAAGAGCAAGGTTATTAGGTACAGTAGGGTTGAGGGACAAGTCAATTGGGAGGTAAGTTTGAATGGAGAAAAACTGGAGGAAGTGAAGTGTTTTAGATATTTGAGAGTGGATTTGGCAGCGGATGGAGCCATGGAATCGGAAGTGAGTCACAGGGTGGGGGAGGGAGCGAAAGTTCTGGGAGCGTTGAAAAATGTGTGGAAATCGAGAACGTTATCTTGGAAAGCAAAAATGAGTATGTTTGAAGGAATAGTGGTTCCCACAACGTTATATGGTTGCGAGGCGTGGGCTATAGATAGAGTTGTGTGGAGGAGGGTGGATGTGCTGGAAACGAGATGTTTGAGGACGACAATATGTGGTGTGAGGTGGTTTGATCGAGTAAGTAATGAAAGGGTAAGAGAGATGTATGGTAATAAAATGAGTGTGGTTAAGAAAGCAGAAGAGGGTGTTTTGAATTGGTTTGGTCACATAAAGAGAATGAGTGAGGAAAGATTGACTAAGAGGATATATGCGTCAGAGGTGGAGGGAACGAGAAGTGGGAGACCGAATTGGAGGTGGAAAGATGAAGTGAAAAAGAATTTGAGTGATCGGGACCTGAACATGGTGGAGGATGAAAGGTGTGCAAGGAATAGAATGAATTGGAACGATGTGGTATACCGGGGTCGACGTGCCGTCAATGGATAAAACCACGGCATGTGAAGCGTCTGGGATAAACCATGGAAAGTTTCATGGGGCCTGGATGTGGAAAGGGAGCTGTGGTTTTGTTGCATTATACATGACAGCTAGAGACTGAGTGTGAACGAATGTGGCCTATGTTTTCTTTTCCTAGCGCTACCTCGCGCACATGCGGGAGGAGGGGTTGTCATTTCATGTGTAGCGCGATGGCGACGGGAATTGACAAGGGCAGACAGTATGAATTATGTACATGTGTATATAAATATATGTATGTGTGTGTTTATGTATGTATACGTTGAGATGTATGGGAATGTATATGTGCGTATGTGGACGTGTATGTATATATAAGTGTATGTGGGTGGTTGGGCCATTCTTTCGTCTGCTTCCTTGCGCTACCTCGGTAACGCGGGAGACAGCGACAAAATATATATATATATATATATATATATATATATATATATATATATATATATATATATATATATATATGTATATATATAACAGTTAGTTGATATATAACGAATAAACGTTGCTAGGACGCCATTTGGCAAACATGCGATTGTCCAAGACAGACAACTAGTGTATCATAGACTTATTATATGGACAAGAAGACGGATTGTTTACAAACCTTATCAACAATAAAGTTATCCAATATGTATAGACATTTATCAATATCAAAGTCATAATTCTTTGTGTATTTAATAATTGAAGATTCAATGGTATTTCTCGTGGTACTGGAGTTAGAGTTAATAGCTGATATGGCATTACCCCAGTCAATACAATGGTCATAGTTTTTAACTTGATTAAACAAGTTTCGATTCCTTTCCTTTTCTTATACTATATGTATGTTGCTTAAGTCTAACAGAAAGATCCTTACCAGTCTGCCCAACATAAAACTTAACACAATTTTTACATGGTACTTTATAGATGTAATGGTAATGTTATTGTATTGTAATGTTATTGTAATGGCATCCCTTTAAGCTTGATGTTTTTACTTCTTGTAACTAGTTCCAACGATTAAAACAATATTCAGCACTGCGATTTAAGTGAATGATTTTAGGATGCATTTGGATCTGTCAAAAATTGTATTTAGAAAATACTTAAACTTTCAACTGACCCATTCTATATTTTCATTCATTTCATCTCAGTTTTATCAACTTTCTGTTACTGTTTAATATCAACAGTAGCCCGTCTACGTAGTTGGGGCTCTGAAGCAAAGGCAACTTTTTCTAGCCTAGGTTAGGGTAGCATCTAAACCAAACCTAAATGACCTTACCTTAGAAATATGTTCAGACAGTACCTTCTGAAAATATTTCTTAAGGTAAGGTCGTG
Source organism: Panulirus ornatus (assembly GCF_036320965.1). NCBI lineage: Eukaryota > Metazoa > Arthropoda > Malacostraca > Decapoda > Palinuridae > Panulirus > Panulirus ornatus. Next base: position 2,141,351 of record NC_092266.1, read on the forward strand.
GGGATTAGTTTAGGTGCTAACTAAACCTTGGCTAGAAAAAGTTTGCTTTAAAGCCACAACTAGTTGAAAGGCCTACTTTAAGTGGTGATATTGAAATTCATTTGCTCCAGTGTGCCCCTCCGTCCGTTTGTTTTATGTCCATCTAAAGATGCATACGTTCAATTTTTGATGTAGATTGATTTCCTATCTTAGTTTCGTCTACGGAATTCTACATCTTCAGTTCAGCACAACATTGTGGTAATGAAGGGAAAGTCACCACATTTACAAGCCGAGTGCATGTAGCTTATCCCACCTCGTTAGAGAGAAAACTTACCAGTATTTGAATTAATGAACGGGAACAGAGAAGACAAAATTTTATTACACATTTATTATACAACAATATATAATTTATATTATATACATTACCACATTTCCTGCACTTTCCATCACAACTTTGCTGAGGTCATAACCTTGTAGTTACCATTACCTTACAACCTTAAGGATGGTGGTCTACAACACCTCTAGATTGATGGAGAAAACGAAAAGTTTCGTTTTACTATTAAGACCACAGAAATGCGGTAATTCCACTTCACTACCACTAACTACTAGTTATTGTACTTGTTGATTTTGACGGCTAAGATTTTCATCCTCTGAGCGAGGCCATACAATAATCGTCCTTATCTACTCTGAGCATTGGATAGCCTCCTGATGATCAAGATTGCTGTTTTGGTTGTCCGTTTCCCTTGTTACTGCTACGCCTCACTGCACACCTTACATGAGTGCCTTCCACAGTATTAGGGACAGCTGCTGGGCCTCACTGTAGCTACTTCTGGGACGGTTGCCAATCTTCCTCGTATTCCCTCATGACCACAGCGCCAAACCGACTCCCGCCATCAGGCTGAAACGCACAAACATTTCTGACAAAATTGAGACAACCGCTTTCGCGTCAGTTTTGACACCAAGTGAACTTATACGACAATTACGCTCAAGATGCTTGGTTTTTCGTTCATGGATTGAACAGAAGCAACCAACGACGGTTGCTACTGCCCAATCCATGAAGTCCCCCCCACCACGGAAAGGTAACCAAGCTTCGGGGGGGATGGGTGTTTACCCTGACGCCAACGGAGAAACTCAATACAATATTTTTATTATAACTTTCCTTAATCTTGAAAAATGAATCAATCAGAGGGAAGAATAGCCCCAGTCATATGAAGATTGGATAACCGAATCCTTGGGCATTGTGTAGAAAGGGATTTCTTTGAGGGTTGCTTTATGGAAGGCACGGTAGCATCGGAAGAGTTTCATTTTTTCTTTGATGACGAAGGAAATTATCCCCGTAAATTTAGTTATTTTTTTTCTTGGGCGGGATAATGTTTCCATTTTTTTTCTTTCTTTGTTTTTCAACATCCCTACGTAGATATCATGTGTCATCCACTACCGGGAGAAAGCCAGACTTCCGCCAGATTAACGTAATCCTTGGCAAGGCGAAATAAAGTTGTCTTGGTGTTGGTTCCTCACTGATAACCCAAACACAAATACAAACACACCTCCAGTGTCCACTCTAGGGCCGTGTTCTCCTGCAGCACCAGCAGGAACAAAGAACTCAGGTTCCTCACAAAGTGAATCTTTTGGCACGGGGAGCGTGTGTCATCTCGACACGCCTTTTAACGCCCTTACGTGGTGCGGAGTGCAGTCGGTCTGTAACGTAGGACATGTCATGTGTTATTGGTCCCAGTCGGTCTAGAACGCTGGGCCTGACATGTGTTGGGGGACCAAGTCGGTCTTGAATGGTGGGCCTGACGTGTGTTGGGGGACCAAGTCGGTCTTGAATGGTGGGCCTGACAGGTCTTGAGACCTGCCATGTCTCCCTGAAGGTGGGCCTGACAATTGGAATGGGCTGCATTTCCTCATGGATGGTGGGTCTGGTAGGAAGTGTGGGCTGCAGTGCCACTTGAGCGGGCGAGGTCACTTGGTCAGCAGCATCAGTGGGACGGTGAGGTTTCACTTTTGCACAGCGACCGTTGAC